>NC_134023.1:30111087-30251087 GCF_040712315.1 Castanea sativa
GTATTGACAAAAAATGAGGCATGTAATCATGATAATCAACCCAAAAAGGGAAAAATCAGTGATTACAGATCTGTTTATGTTGACTTTATTCATTTGAAAACATAAAATCATTGAATCTGGACAATAACACAAAGGAATTACAACAGAGAAGGATTTGATTTGTTAGAGTAGATACCTCACATATAGGTTTTATGAGTACCAATGCCATAATGTTTTGAGCGCAGATCTGTAGAAACTAGAAAGCAAGCAAAACTTAATATGTAGACATGGAAAGAATGATTCAACATAAAGTAGAGAGCGAAACTCAAGAAGGCTTCTTACTGTAGAAAGAACAACTCTATACATGATGAGTTTAAAATTTTCTAAATACGGCAGATTTCTTTAGTCACAAAACATAAAGAAGTATGTTGACGCATGGATGATTAGGATCTTGACCAGATAAATTGACATTGAGAAATGAAAGCACTTTCTACAATTTTTTAGGAGGTCAAACTACATTTGCAATACTCTAACGTTGAGGTTGGTTTATGAGCTCTAGCAATATCAGAGGCTCGAATTTTTTTAACTTGGAACTTCAAAAACCAAATATTAGCAACCACAATGTTGGAGGTTTAAGAAAGTAGCCCCTCCACCCCACCCTTAAAAAATTATTATAGTTCTGGTACAATTGTTTACACATTTTGGGGGTAAGTCAATACCTGTAATTGCTTAGGCTAGATTAAATGTCTGTAAAAATTTCTTAAATTTGATTGTAAAAGGAGAGAGTTTTTGTTTTGTTAATAATATGATTTGTAGTGTAGTTTTTTGGTGTTTTAGAATCTGAAAGTTGCTGACTACTTAAAATGAGGGGTTCCTTTTTGTGATCACATGATTATTACACTTCTTTTTTTCCTTTTGCATCCTACTGATTTTATTCTGAACTAAATTTTGTGGGAAATGTACGGTTGTGGTGCAGTGGGTATTCTTTGCTTAGGGATCCTCAGTACAATAAAGGACTTACCAATGCTTTGGTCATTCAGATGACTCCTTGCTGCCAGTCTGTACTTGCTGTCATGCTAACAAAAAAAGGGGTTTCAGCCGGTTTTACCTATTATTGGATTTGAACCAATGACTTACTGCTTACTATTCAAAGGGGGGCGGAGCGCTAAGAAAGAGAAAGCATTATCACCATTCGAAATGATGCAGCAACTAGCACGCTAAGATCAGAAGGGAAAATAACAACTACAAAATTCTATTTAGTTGCCAGCTCCCATTTTCCATCCTACTTGATCTACTATTTTTGAAGAGTGATTGAAATTGTAGAACTTTGAAATCTGAAACTAAAAAGTTTGAGTATCTTATATTAGTATCTATTTAATTGTTAGCCTCAATCTTTCATACTGTTGAATACTTTATTTTGTTGAATTTGAGTGTCCATGTGCTAAATTGCAACATGTGTGCACTTTAAGACAATATCTTTACATGAGATAGCATAGGAGAAGAAGACTAAGACTTTGTGACATTTGCTGGCTGTATTAATGGTGTGGAGGATTTTTTATATTATTTTTAAAATGTATTTGAACAATGGTAATTTGTACCATCTATTTAGTGCACAGTTTTTATAGCCTAGATTTTTTTTTTTTTTTTTATTTCTTACATGCTTGCTTTTTGTTTCCTTGGTTTGATTCAAGTGCTAATTTTAATATTCCACTCTATCTAAATAATTATCAGGGTCAGCTAATTATGGTTAAAGAACATTTTAAAATCTGTCTGTCATTGATCATATGGAATTTTTAACTTAGTTCTATTTTCACCATGTTTTTAACATGTAAAAGCAATCAGGTGTATATAGGTTCAAAAGATTAAAATAATAGTGTGTTGAATGGATGGTCCAAATTCCATATTTTGGGCAAAAATTCAGCTGCTAGGATGATGATTACGTTTTGTAGAATAATCCTTTTATGAACATTATCACATTCATGTCCTTTTACTAACAATGATACTAAATAGAATGGTTAAGATTATGTTCAATTGGTGCTTCCCTTATTGTTTTAACCTTCATTGCTACACGGCTTCAGTTTAATGCTAGCTCCTTAAAGAAATAAACAGAAGGCCAGGAAAGTTTTAAAAAAAAAAAGAATCGAAGAGTTAGACTTTGGCGCAGAATGAGTCTCAAACAACTTCAGTGGACTTCTGGCATTAGGTTAGTCAGTCAATCACAAGACGGGTCCTGTTATGGAATGTCAAAAAGGAACACAATTTTTGGATGCTGTCATTTTAGTCTATGAATTACTCCCATCACACATGGTAGAACAATGTAACAATTATTGATGATGTATCATCCAATATAACAATAGAAATTTGTCGTTTCATATGGCATATTAGCAACAAAATTCTGGAATTTATAATCTTCGTGTGGAACTTGATGTAGTAATTGTAGTTTAATTTATGATTAATTCTCTGAGCAACCAAATATTGCAACCTTTTTCTTTTTTAATATTTATATTTTTAAATCATTGAAGGAATATCTTTTACAGTTTTTTTAACTCCTACAATATGTCAAACAGGTAAATAATACTATCAAAATATAATAAAAAAATCAAGTTTTTAATAAGAATTATATTACTTGGCAAGCCAAATTTTTATATACCATGATAACCATTTGGATTAGCTTTTAAATTTCAACTTTAAACTTTTTAACTTATTTACTTACATATGTTCTGATAAAATCCCAAGATTTTTTAGATACAAATATATTACTGCCATTTTCCGAAAAAAAAAATACAAAAAATACAAAAAAATAAATGCAAAGATAATACATATAAGAGAGATAGAGAGCTAGAAATCTTAAGATTTAAAAAATACTAAACCCACGATGATAAATTAGTTTTAAATTCTTATTTTGGTGTTGGCATTTTGAGTGCTATTTTAAAATCTTTAATTTAAAATTTTATAATTTCTAATACATTAGTTACATACTTATTTAATTAAATTTATTTCACTAATACATATTCACTGCAAATATTTACCCTAAATTATTTGAATATATTTACTTTATCAGATACTAATTATTTTTAATATGTAGCCACTTATCTGTGAATTCTTACAAAATGACTATTAATAATTTTTATTTTCTTTAAAATGGATGTTTATTTTCTTATTATGGGTTTATGACAATTACCAATTTCTCATATGGATAGGCCCATACCTTAAGCTAAAAAAGCCGAATCCATTTCATCTAATAAACATGAGACCTATAGAGTTATGTGGGAAAATCGTATACAATAAAAGCCAATCCCAAGCCCAGCCTCACTCATGGGAAAATAATGTCATTGATTGTATGATACACTCTCTCTTTCTGAAGTAAAGTAAGCCTCGGATGAGAACCATAATTGGGCCCGTCGGGATAAATCGATCAAATCCAAAGTTGATGAATCACCCATTCAAGTGGTGCGACAACATAAAATCTTCAAGCAGTAGGCCCAAACACACAAACACAAATAGAGAATCCCTCCCTCAATTGTTTCAACCGCCATTCCTTCACTGCAACAGCAAACTATTCAGAAGCCTTCTCTGCAACAACAGACTATTAAGAAGGTGAGCATGTTTTTTTTTCTATTCAATTACCGTTCCCAACTGTTTATAACTGCTCACAGATCATTTTCTCTCTATTGAGATTAATTTTCTAGAGTTCTTCTTTTATCTCCATTGAAAAACATATGAGTTCTAATTTTCTCCTCTCTTTTCTTTTTTTTTTTCCATTTAAGAGATTTTTGTTAGGATTTCACTTTTCTTTCCGGATTGCCTTTATGTTTTGTCGAATACTGAAGAGTATAGATTTGTTGATGGTTTTCCTTAAACTAAAATTATGGTTTCCCTAGAATTATTTACTGTATATGAAATTCTGTTTTGCTGCATTACTCAATCAGTATTAGGTTTGGATACCTTTTTCTCTATTTTTCCATTTATTTTTTCAATTTCTTGAGATCTTTTTGTTCGATTGTTGTATTGATTAAATATTGTTTTTGTTTTACAGATTTTTATTACGTAAATCGAACTGAAACATTGAAAGATCCTAATTTTTTTTCCTATTTATGTCATCTTTATTTTGATTCAATTAAAACTTTATTTTGGATTAAATTGACATGTGTGTCATTGGTATAAGAACATAAATGAAGAAAAAAACATAAGCTAGATTGTCACTTATGTTGCAAATAATAGATTTTAGCTGTAAATGCACTTTAGTCCCTATATTTTGACCTGATTTCTATTTTGGTCCCTACATTTTATTTTTATCACTTTTAGTCTCTAAACCAATTAACATGTGACATTTAAGTCCTTGCCGTCACCGAACTAACAAAAAATACTGACGTGACTGACAGCACGGTAAAATAATAATTAAAAAATCTATTTTAGCATTAAAAAATTGTCACGTCATAATTTAAATTAAAAAAAATTAATTTATTAATTTTACTGAATGAAAAAAAAAAAAATTAAAACATGAAGAACATGTTCCTGACCCGTGACTATCCTCAACTCAAGAAAACAAACATTTCTCTTGTCTGAACAAACCTGCCTGAACTCAAGAACACACAAACCTAAAAATTTTCTCAACTCCAAACATTTTCTTTCTTTCCAGATCAAAACACCACAACCCCAGATCACAACTCTCTGTAACTCTCCCGTCTTAACTCTCTGCTTGCTCGGTGCTTGTGGGTTTTCCTTTGATTTTTTTTTTGTGGGTTTGTAGGGATTGGCGTGGTGGAGGAGGGTGTGGGTTTGTGGATCGGCGTGGTGGAGGGTGTGGGTTTGTGGTGATCGGCGTGGTGGAGGAGGGTGTGGGTTTGTGGATCGGCATGGTGGAGGGTGTGGGTTTGTGGTGATCGGCGTAGTGGAGGAGGGTGTGGGTTTGTGGATCGGCGTGGTGGAAGGTGTGGGTTTGTGGATCGGCATGGTGGAGAAGGGTGTGGGTTTGTGGATCGGCGTGGTGAAGGAGGGTGTGGGCTTGTGAATCGGCGTGGTGGAGGGTGTGGGTTTGTGGTGATCGGCGTGGTGGAGGAGGGTGTGGGTTTGTGGATCGACGTGGTGGAGGGTGTGGGTTTGTGGTGATCAGTGTGGTGGAGGAGGGTTGGGTTTGTGGATCAGCGTGGTGAAGGGTGTGGGTTTGTTGTGATCGGCGTGGTGGAGGTCTGGGTTTCAGTGGCTGGATTGAAGTTTGGTGGTGGGTTTCAGTGGCTAAGATTGGAGTTTGGTGGTGGGTTTCAGTGATGGCACAGATCGGAGTTTGGTGGTGAGATTTGTTCATAGATTGGAGTTTGGTGATGGGTTTCGTTCTCATATCGAAGAGGAATGGTGCCTGGACTAGCTGAGTTTTTTTTTTTTTCATAAGATTTGGGTGGGGTAGTTTGCTCCGATGAGTTTGTGTGGGTAGTAGATAGGTTTATTGTTTTGGATTTGTGGTGGATAGTTGATGGTTTTGTGGCAGATTCCGGTGGGTTTGTGGTTGTGATTTAAGGGTAGTCTTTATGTTCTTTGATCTGGGTTGGAGTTCTTTTGTTCTTCATGTTCTTCCTAAGTTTTTTTTTGTAAAATTTTTTTAATTCAAGTAAAATTAATAAAGTAATTTTTTTGATTTAAATTATGACGTGGCAATTTTTTAATGCTAAAATAGATTTTTTTTAATTATTATTTTACTGTGTCGTCAGCCATGTCAGCATTTTCTGTTAGTTGGGTGACGGTAAGGACTTAAATGTCACGCGTTAATTGGTTTAGGAACTAAAAGTGGTGTAGGGATCAAAAGTGGTGTAGGGACCAAAATAGAAATCGGGTCAAAATGTAGGGACTAAAATTGCATTTACGCCTAGATTTTACTCCATAATTATATATAAATTTTACTGATGTTTAAATTGTGCAGATAATACAAATTCAAATGAATATGGAGTACACAACTTTGAAGCAGATATCGAGGGACAAAGATAACTCAAAAGTGAAAGTTAGAGTTTTGCAAATGTGGGATGCAATTAATATAGCAAACAACCATGATCTGATCAGCCTCGATATGATATTGGTTGACAAAGAGGTAAATTCATAATTGATTTCCTTTTAGAATAAATTTTACTAATATTATTTTATTAAAACTTGCAACTAGTCAATGTAAATTGGTTGTTATGTACTGCTCCTATTGATAAAGGGATAATTCATTTGAAATGATCGTAGGGAACATTGATACATGCAAGCATCAGAAAGAATCTTGCTCAAACTTATCATCTGCAACTAAATGAAAGGAGCATATATACAATTACAAATTTCTTAGTTGAAGAAAATAAAGGGAACTATCGTCCAGTACATAACGAACTCAAAATACTTTTCAATTCAACAACTTCAGTCTCAAAGTTCAGTGGATTTGATCATTCAATACCTCAATCCCAATTTGAATTTGCTGATTATGGCACAATAGCTTCCCGTTGCTATGACACTAATTACTTGACTGGTAATTTTAATTATTTTACAAGCCAAGCATCTACTTTTACAGTGCTAAAAAATAATGCAATTCATATCTTAATACTGACTTTTTTTTTTTTAATGTGTTCTTACCAGATGTGATTGGCATATTGGACTACATTGGAGCCATTGAGGAGATCAAAACAAGGGGGCATCCAACAAAGATGAGAAACATTCAATTATTGTTAGAAGAGTAAGATATATATACATTTTTTTAAACTCATATATAATAATTTTTAAATAACTCAAACTTATATATAAACAACTTCAAGAACAAATCAGTTCAAACAACTTCGTGGGGAAATACTGCACAACAAATAGATGATGATTTCTACAAAACAAATAAAGGGTCATTCATTGTAATAGTCACTTCAACTATTGTGAAATCTTTCAAAGGTAACAATTGATTGACTTATTTATCAAATACATAACATTTATGTATCTATAATGCTTATAAATTTTTACAACTTGTTTGTAGGTGACTATCAGTTATCATCCACTTGCAACAAAACTGTATGTCAATTTAGACATTCTAGAAGTTGCAGAAATTAGAAACAAGTAACTACTATTACACTTTTTCTTTTCGAGTGTGTACCTACTTTGTGATACTTCTTAAATGATAGATAGCATAAAATTGTATAAAACAGATGCTATAGAAGTTAAAAAAGGAGAACAGCAGGTATTTTTAAGAAGACATGTTTATTTCAGTTTGTTTAGATATATAACATTGTTTATATCTATTCCTTTTTACGATTTGTACAACTATGCTAAAAATTGAATATTCAAAAAAAAATATTAAATAATGTTAATGTTGATGCATAGATTGAACACCACAATGGACATAAACGTAAAAGAAATACTGCCAAAGAGACTACCTAAAGTACAAGATGGAGAACTTGCCTTACATAATAAAAAAACAGTTGCTGAAATAAAGAACTTGGAATGGAACTCAGAGACAAAGGTATCAACTATACTCTTATATTATTAATTTATCGTAATTGGTAATTGTTTAT
Organism: Castanea sativa; assembly: GCF_040712315.1. Lineage (NCBI taxonomy): Eukaryota > Viridiplantae > Streptophyta > Magnoliopsida > Fagales > Fagaceae > Castanea > Castanea sativa. The sequence goes on from NC_134023.1 coordinate 30,118,581, forward strand.
GTAAGGACACGGTTTGGGCCCGAACCCACGGTCAGAGGGGGATGGGCCTGGATGGCCTTTTTACAATTAAATATGTAGAGAGTGGGCTTGAAATCTAGGTTCTAGTGATGTTAGGTAACAAAAATGATGGGCTTTTCACAATAATACACGCAATGAACTGTTTATATGAAAGAAACTTCTCCTCGGATACCAGCCGAGGATGATTTATATTATTTCTTCCCAAGATAGATTATAGTCTAGACATTGAGGTATACAGTGTTTTTTCTTTGTTTCTCTCCCTCCCCTTCCTGAAGGTCCCTTCTTCCTTTTATATCCCCTCCTTCTTCTCCTCTTCATGCTCCACGTAAGGGTTAGGTTGTTGGTTTAGATAATTGTCCCATTTACCTCCACTGAAGTCTTTGGAGACAGGAACCAGGCTCCACTCTGACGCTCAGGTCTCACTTCCCCATTAATGCGGCCAAAATAGTAGTTGCAAAGCATTCAATGCGGGGGCGGTGGCAACAGATTTATCTTAAATATTCCACCGCCCTTCTTCTTATCCTCCACGTTTACCATGTTTACCCTTACCTATAGGATTTTCTAGCATATTGCCCGTGGATGTTTAACCAACCCTTCTCCTACCTTCGCTTTACATAGCCGAGGACATAATCCTCATCGGACTATATTCTCAGACATACTTCTTCAGGTATCATCTCTTTACTTATTTGTATTGTTTTATAAGTTGACACTCTTACATCCTCGGACCATTTAGTATCCTCGGACCATTTAGTATCCTCAGATTGGGCCTTTAGCCAAAAAAAAAAAAAAATACTCTTGGGCCAACCCCACACACATTCCTGGGCCCAATGACCCTACAGTTTATATGTTTTATAATAAGGTATAATTTTATAAACTAACCAAACTTTGTATTATAGGACTTACAGGTAACATGCAATGCCAAAATCATTGATTTCAACAACAAATATGGATGGTATTATGTTGCATGTCTTATATACAAGACAAAAGTGAGACAAGTCAAAGGAGTTCTATGGTGTGAACGTTGTAAAAATGAGCCAAAGTTTGCAGTTCCAAGGTAATGAAAGAAAAAATGATTTGTAAATTCACAAACACACAAAATATATGTAATATTCTACTAACAAATTTGTATCTAAAATAGCTATAGAATATAAGTCCAAGTACAAGATGAGACCGGTTCAACCACATTCATATTGTTTGACAAAGGAGCTGAGAAAATTATATCCAAAACTGCAAAAGAACTTGTAGAGATGCAAGAAGAGGTAATTTCATATATAAATATCAGCCCTAATCTTTATCATCTGAAAATTGAAGTATACATGTTTTGCACAAGACATGACGCATGTATGTATACATATTTTGCTAATTGTATGATACTTTGTTCATACAAATTTTGAAATTAGATGAGAATATTTTACCAAAAGAGATTCAGAAAATAATTGGAAATGAATATTTGTTCCAATTGCATCTTGATGAATATAATTTGAAGTACGGAAAAGAAAATTACACGGTTTCGAAGATTTTGGAGACGGAAATTTCACATAAGCAAAATGACTCACGTAAAGTTGAAGAACATCAGGTAATTGAAGCATACTTACTTCCCTTTGCTTACTATATGATTTAAACATTACTCTAACTGATACATAAGAATGAAAATTATTATAGGACACAATGGAGGAAATTGTAAGAAAACCAAGGAAGGACAAGTACATAGCCAGTCAAAAAATGGAAATAGGAGAAACATCTGTTGAAAGACCTAAATTAACTACTCCTATAACTACTGATGATGGAAGACCTAGTCATAAAAGAAGAAAAAAAATCTGAAGCCTAATGTATTTCAATCTATTTTATAAATAACATACTAATACAAGCAAGTCAAACAAATAGATATACTACCTTACTCTATCAATCTTTATGTATTTCTTTGAATTGTTAAATTTTTTTTTTTTTAGAAGAGTAACCTAAATGTACTATTAAGTTACTGCGACTGCCATATTATTTGCTGCTTTGCCTCATCTCTTCTTTGCAACATTATTAATTAAAGGTCAACATACTCTTTTTTTACTTCAAATAGTTTTTTTTCCTGAAAATTCTCACCACTGCATTTTCTTTCTATCCATTATGTATTTATTGTTTGAATTGCCACTGTTTAAATAGATTTATAACATTCACCAAGTGTTCTCAAGAAACATTGTTGTATAAAGATGACAAGTTAGGACAGCCTAACTATCATTCTTATCCATTTGACTTCAACTCTTTTTAATTCCATATCCATTTGACTCTCAGTCATCACTATCCAAGTATGTTTGTTTTATTTCAATATAATTTGTCAGGATCCTTTGTAAATACCACCAAAGTTTGGGTTGTGATGACTGAGAGTCTTTAGAATGTATAGTAATAATAATTTCTTGGTAAATGGAATTATAGAATTTTTTGGATTAATTAAACAAACAAATTAATAACTAACGTATCTTACACACTTTGCGACAAATTTTTTCTTTAAAAAATTGATTTTATTAGCCAAATTTCTCTTTTACTTATGAGATTTCAAATGATCCCGTGCATTGCGCGGGTTAAACACTAGTTTTGATAATAGTGGATTCTCAAGAGTGGTGACCTTAAATTCACCTGGTGGAGTTTTAGCTCAATAGTTTTCCCCATTTGTAAACAAATCACCTGCGTCAAATTTAATATCCGCTGCATTTAGTTATTTGGTGATTTGTTTGTGCTACCACGCCTATTGCATGTTAAATTGACTTAATTAATTCACTTGGCTAATTAATTGGGTAATTTACCTAAGGGGTCAATACATTCTTGGTCTATCAAATTCCATCTTGAGAATATGTGTTCCTTCAACATTACATGTGGTTGCCCAACATACTGAGGTTTTGACCGTTTGTCTAAATCTTAATCCTGATATATTAAAGTAACCTACATTTCATGATCAAGTTCACTATTCCCTCAGGATTGAGAGTTTATGTAAATGAGAAGTCGTGAGATTTATTATTCATTTGACAATCTATAATAGAATAATAAATTTTACAGCGGTCTAGTTCAATATGTTCTATACACTTAAAACATATTAACATATCAACTAGAAGTCTCCACTTCCATGATCAAGACAAATCATCTTAATTGACATGTTATAGTCTTCGCAGATGAAATGCTCAATTTCATCACCAACTATGAATTAAGATTTTGAGTTTACAAAGAGCTTGTAATTTATATCTTCTATGACTAAGTCACATAAATCACATATTATGCATCTCAAGGACTATATGATAATGTCCAAACATTCATGCTACCATTATTTTAGATAATAATAAAACAAGTTTTTTACATAAAACATAATGTTATACATGATGTCATACATGGCATACAATAGGATTTTAGGGCACTAATCCTAACATTACAGTCACTAGATAGGGATCATCTAGAGTATGCCGTCCGTCTACAATTCCAAACAACCAATAGTGAAGCAGAATATGAAACCCCACTTCAGGGCTTGGATTTAGCAAAATCACTTGGAGCAGATTCAGTCCTCGTCCAAGGAGACTCACAGTTAGTGATAGGCCAAGTGAACCGGATGTGTGAAGCTAAGGAGGAACAAATGAAGAAGTACTTGAACAAAGTTAGACAGTGTATTAAGGGCTTCATAATGACCCAATTTCAATAGATACAAAAGGAGGAAAATGCAGAAGCCAATACGTTAGCCAAGACGGCCTCTGCAGACGAGATAGTAGGAGATCAAATTAAAGTCCAGTATATCCCAAGTATCATTCCAGAAGTGAATCAAATAGGTGGAGTATCCAACTGGACCACTCCAATCGTGTCTTATCTCAAAGACGGGCTCCTCCTGAAGGACAAAGAAGAAGTAAGGAAGCTAATGGTGAGGGCAGCAACGTTTGTCCTTATGGATGATGTGTTATATAAAAGGGGTTTCTCTCAGCCCTATTTGAGGTGTTTGACTCCAGATGAGTCCCATTACATCCTGAAGACATCCACAAAGGAGCCTGGGGAAATCATTCAAGGGCTAGATCCCTCGTCCATAAGATAGTCCATTCAGGAAACTACATGCCATCCATGCAAGTAGATGCCAAGGCTTATGTCAAAGTGTGTGACAAGTGTCAATGCTACAGTAACATACCTAGACGACCCTCAGAGTACCTCACCCCAATGGTGGCCCCTTGGCCCTTTGCTTAGTGGGGGTTGGACATCCTTGGTCTCTTTCCCATGGGGACAAGACAAATGAAGTTCTTAGTGGTAGGGATTGATTATTTTACCAAATGAGTAGAAGTAAAGCCATTGGCAAAAATTACCGAGCGGAACGTTAGAAGCTTTGTTTGGAAAAACATTATTTGCCGCTTTAAAATCCCTAAAGTGCTCGTCTCAGACAACGAACACTAGTTTGACAATACACCCTTCAAGGAGTTTTGTGAACAGTTAGGGATCAAGAATCACTACTCCTCACCCTCCCACCTACAGGCTAACGGACAAGCTGAAGTTGCAAACCGATCCTTGCTGAAGATCATCAAGACTCAGCTTGAGGGAGCAAAAGGGATGTCGTTGAATGAATTACCCAGTGTCCTTTGGGCATATAGGACAACAGTAAGGACTCCATCTGGAAAAACTCCTTTTAAGTAAGCATATGGAAGTGATGCAGTGATGCCTGCGGAGGTCGATTTGACTAGTTACAGGGTGACCCACTATAACAATGAGGAGAATGAGAAACAACTTCGTCTTAACCTTAACCTCATTGACGAGGTAAGGATGGATGCAGAGCAAAGGGTGGTCCATTACAAGAACCTGATGACTAAGCACCATGACGCATTGGTGAAACCAAGGCAATTTAATGTTGGAGATCTCGTCCTAAAAAGGGTATCCCTGGCTACTAAGGACCCTGCTCATGGAAAGTTGGGACCTAATTAGGAAGGATCATGTAGAGTTATCAATTCCAAAAGACAAGGTTCGTATGACTTGGAATCCCTGGATGGATGAAAGCTGGAGCACCAGTGGAATGTGGAGCATTTAAGGAAGTATTACCAGTGAAGAAGACTCGTCAGGAAGGTCAGCATAGACGAGATTAAATATTACTAGTAACCACTAGTAGTTTATGTTATCTTTCAACACTTATGTTTTTTAGCAGTGGTTTATGTTTTCTAGCATTTGAATTCCCTAAAAAGCACTAGCTACTAGCATACGCCATGGACGATGTTATGAACAAAGTCCTTTTATATACAAAGTAATTGGAATTCCCTAAAAAGGACTAAGTACTAGCATAAATGATGTCTTTGGACAAGGCTATGTACTAAGTTCTCTTATGTTTATGAATGATGTTATGTACAATTTCATTGTTTATAAAGCAGCTTGAATTCTCTAAATTTAAGTGTTGATGATTCTGTGAAATTAACGTCCATATGAAATCAAAGACGACTAAAGCTTTGGACACAGAGATGCATCGTCGTGAGCCATCCTTTAAGGTAACAATATGAGTACAAAGGGAAGGAACATACACCTCCTAGTACACTCGTCCAAAAACAATGGACAAAGAAAGGCATGCATGTAAGACACTACTGAGTGATCCAAACTATGGACAAAAGGAAAAACAACTAAAAAGTCCAAAATAAGGACAAGGAAAATAATTAGCTATTCCAAGATAGTTCAAGCCATGGACGAGAAAATACTTGGATATAAAAATTGGCGATAAAAACAAATGTTCAAACATGGACAGAAATATGTTCATAAGTAAGAGGATAGACGACCATCATCCAAAAACCCTAAAATGTGTCAAGCCTAAAAAAAGCAATTGTATAAATGTCCATCCTTAAACTTGGACGAGCTGTTGTACTTGCATAAATCTAAATGGTCCAAAACAACGGACCCCTTAAAAAAACAAAGAAAGTAAATAAAGGTGATTATAAATTCTTCTTTTATAAACCACTAGGTGCAATATCCCCAAACTTTGGGTCATCCTTGGCAGGTTGGGTGGAGGCATCGTCTTCAATGATTATATCTTTAGAACTCGTCTGGAGAAGAGAACTCTTAGCAGCGACGCGAAGTTTGATGAGGCTAAAATCCACTCTAAGGAAGTGTTCAATCGCATCCATATGGAAGTCCTCAAACCCAATAGCATAGTTTCTATCCAAAAGGTCAGCGAACTCACTAGACGCCTTGAACTCCCTGATAGCTACTTCTTTAGTTTCTCCTAGAAGAGCGCAGAGCTTGTCACTACCCTTTTGGAGATGGTCAAGACGAGTGTCCTTCTCAACTGCATTTGCTTTTAACTCTTCGATGAGGTACTTCAGCTCCTTTACCTCGTCCTCCAACTTAGCCCTCACTTCAGCACAACTAGATTCTTTCTCCATCTCATGAACCTTCGCCTCAAGGCTAACCCTTTGCTTGTCCAATTCAAAAGCTTGTCTGGACACTGCCATAAACTTAGTCACAGCCTGTATAAGAAGATATGGATGTAAGACAAGTAGACGAATATTTTAATTTATGAATGATTAAAGATGAGAAAAAGTACCTTAAAGAGATCATGAATTGTAGAATGCCCAAACTCCTTCATAGACATGTTATAGCAGATGGCAACATCCTCCTCATACACAGCTTGCTAAAATCTCTCCCAAGCAAGGCCTTCACTCCTAAGAAAGGTCATGGGGCTGCCACTTGAAGGTTTGGATCGGGTGGCATCAGGAGGATTAGATGAATCCAAGTCAAGGATATTTACTAAGGATGGTTGTTTGGTAGGAGCAGGAGGGACAACGGAGCTAGTCTTGACGACCCCAGATTTGGATGACCCATGCCTTGCCTTTTTATGGCCTCAGCAACTAGGAAGACTCCCCATGTCTATCATCTAGGAAAGGGTCTTCCTTTTCTCCGCGACAGTTGAACGAGGTTGGGAATGGATTTCTTCGTCCTAAGTAACTTCTTCGTCTGCCAAACCATTCCCCTTGTTCTCCTTCATGGTTGTCATTCCTACAAGAAGAAAGATGTGTCAAAGTTTAGACGAAGTAAATAATTAGGATGCAATGTAAGCAACTCACGTCTACAGGTGGTAAGTGTTGGAAAAATGCATGGAAAATATGTATTTGTATCTCATGCAAACATGCGTAGCGGAAAAATTAACGGATCTACTTCATTCGCAATTGATAACATGTACTATGTAAGTTTCAGAATTAGAGAACAAGAAAGCGTACCTTGAAGCGGTGAAATTCAAAATCGAAGATCAGAAGCACTTAGGAAGACTTTTAATCTTCACTCCAATTCCACTTAATGCCCAAGATGTGTGGTCTCTCAATCAGTTTCCAATGAGAGAATCGGAGAGTGTCCAACACTCACATACTCACCATTTTGGAATGATGTCTCACACCACACATGAAAAGGTCTCATGAAAACCTTCTGAAAAACTTAATGAAATTTTGTATGTTTCTCTCCTTATATATAACTGATTATCTAAGTAGGCTAGCCTTTTGGGCCATTCCAATTGGGCTCTTGTGTGTGGCTTGGAGTAGAACCAAAAGGGATCAATAAGACACTAGCTCCAATGGGCCTTGGGCTTTTTTGTCAACTCTTGACAAGTCCAAAGTTATCATTAACTATATTTAATACCACTATATAAATATAATTGCACTCTAGGCCTTATCTATAAATTATATCCCAAGACTTTATTGTACATGCAATCCCTTTATAAAATATTCGTAGTAATACAAAGTCATGAATGTAGACTGCCACTTTGTAAATTACTACATCTTATCCTTGAGTACCCGGTTTAATCCTTTAAGTTATTCATTATGAAATCAAATTCCATAAATATATACTTTAGTAACTCCTTACTAAAGTGGTTGGGCCCAACTCCCTGAATAACCAAACCCATTAAACTTATCTCAAGAGAATATTTTGTATCTCCGTTAAGAGACTGTGAATCCCATCTTGAGAATACATGTTCCATCAACACTAAATGTGGTTGCCCAACATACTGAGGTTTTGACCGTGACTAATAGATCTTACTCTTGATACATCAAAGCAACCTACATCTCATGATCAGGTACATTATTCTCTCAGGATTAAGAGTTTATGTAAATAGAAGTCGTGAGATTTATTATTCATTTGACAGTCGTTAGGAGAATAATAAATCTCACAACGGTCCAGTTCAATATGTCTTAACTCTAAAAACATATCAACATACCAACTAGAAATCTTCATTTCCATGATCAAGACAAATCATCTTAGTTGATATGTTATAGTCTTCGCAGATGAAACGCCTAATTTTCATTACCGACTACGAACTACATTTTGAGTTTACAAGGAACTTGTGATTTACATCTTCTATGACTAAATCACATACAATGCATTTCATGGACTAAGATAATGTCTCATTAGTTCATTTATAAATAGTCTCATATAATTAAACAATTTAATTATTTATGACATGCCAATAAATTGGATTTTAGGGCATAAACCCCAACAGTAAGCTCGTGAGCAAGTCCCTCCTCAGTTGGTTCAGGACCAAGCCTCCAAGTAGCTAGAAGACGTAGAGTAACTAAAGAATGAAAAGCCCTTTATGTGAACAAGCGTGCTTGCTAGACGCGATCAAGATAGAACTTACTCAAGAAAGGTCTTCTTACAGCTGTAAAAGAGAAAACAAAAAGTTAGATAGGTATAACAAAAGAAATAAAATGAGTAGTGAAAAGTAACATACCCTCTGGACGAAGATTTCCCATTTCACTAATGTAGGGAGGAAATGGGTCCCTGCCTACCTCAACAGGGTTTCCAACCCAAAACCCTGAGACAAAGAAAAACTTCATCTTCCATCTCCTATCAGACGTGGGGAGGGACTTGACCAAACTACGATTTGAACACCTAGCAAAAGCCTAGGGATCAACTAATTTCTGAGAGTTTGTAACAATATAGGAACTCATCCACAGTGAGAGCACGGTTCTTATCAAAAACTTCCCTCCACAATACTTGCATGGATATGATAAGCCTCCATTCGTTGGGGTTAAGCTGGTTAATGCTAATGCCTAACCTATGGAGTATTTCCCTAGCAAAGGCATTAAGTGGCAACCTAAGCCCTCCTAAAAGATAAGCCTCATATACCTACCCTAAAATGAGGATTACAGCACCATTCACCACAGATGGCCAAACGAGGGTTAAGGTCATCAAGGATCTGGTACCCACTCCTAAGGGAATTAAATTTTTTTCTCATCCATCTTGGAAAGGATGCCTACAGCATAACAATATAAAATCTCCTCTTCACTTGAAGAGGCAAACGAGGGGGCACTAGTGGATGTACCAGCGAATGACCTAGAGGCCATTCTTGTCTTCATTTCTTCTTGGAAGACTTCTAAGGGAACTCCAGGAACCCCAGCCAAGTATTGCTCGTCTATGGTACTCCCTCCACTACTACTACTATTGCTACTACTATCACTACTACTATTACCACTAGAGCTACTCTCATTGTGATACTTATCTATCTCCCTCTCATCACTATCACTAGATGAAGACACTATTATCTTAAACATTTTGAAAAAGCTCTACTGAAAAACCTAAATTCGAGAAGAAGAGGGTACCTGGCTCTAAACGAGGATGACTAAGGATGGAAGAAAACTCCTAGACAAGGCACTGGACGACATACCTGGGTAGGAGAGGAATTCCACTATTTATAGGCGACATACCTAGGTACTGGAACGACGTAAACCAATCAGAATGTGCCACGTGGCCTTTTTCTTGAAGAATAAAGCGACGTGACAAACAAGTTCTGAGATCACACCACGTGTCCACATTAGGAACATTCAATTTTAGATTACCCCCAACCAATGAAAAACCACCATGGGTCAAGCCAACAATAGCATGGATGACACAAGGACAAGGGGCAACTAGCGGGGGCTCAAGTTTACAAGATTCATCCATAGTGGTCGTCTAGACAATCAAACCACGGCCATAGCCTGATTGCATCCAGAAAACCTTAATAGGAGAAAATCCAAACAATGGCATCATATGTATGACTGATACTCGTCCATTAATAAAAAGACCACTCAATCTCATGATGGTTGTCCAAGACTGACACAAGGGCATGGACGACCAGAAGATACTTGGTGAATTCTACAAGAAAACTTCTCATAAGGCTCCATATAATCAGACCATGATGTACTACTCCTAAAACGTGGAGAGAATTCCCCATAATTCGCTTCACACTTCCCATTTCCCCCATTAACCACCCACATCACCCATGATTGTGGCGGATCCAAACAAGTAGACCCACTTGTAACTCCCTATAAAAGGAAAAAATCCTATTCACCCAACGTAAGTTCAACTATTCACTATTTTCCTCATACTTGTGTTTTAGAGAGAAAACTAACTTAACCGTCGGAGGGTCCTTGGTCGAGTTACATTGGTCACACTTGATAGTTCTTTCTTTCTTTTCAGGACTTACAGCCATTACCATAGCCCAAAGTATTTCAACCTATTGATTTTCAAGCATCATTAGGTTGCATTTAAGAACATCTTTTACATTTATGCATTAATTTAGAACATGTACTTAATTTAAAACTTATGGGGATAATTGCACAATTCTATGCAATTTTGCTTTTCTTGATCTTTGATGCTTGAAAATATGAGCTTGAGTGTCCCTTGAGTAGTCCTTTAGGCTGTAGGAATCATGGGGGTCTTGCTAGAGGAATCATACTCCAAGTAGGAAAAGGAACTCCGCCCTGCCTTCCTTCATGCGTACACGTACACACGCTTTGACACGCTTTGACCCTGCACTTTGACCCTACGCTTAGACCATGCGTACGCAGCTTTGACCCTGCATATTAATGTGTCGTGGGTCAAAAAAACCCTAGCCACCCTCTTCAAGTATTAAATAGCGGTTGAGGGCCTCCAAACCCTCACTAAACGTATTTTAAGCTCTAAAAACACTTTTTACGGCTTTCCAATGGTAGAATTTTCTCCTTTAGAATTCTCGACATGGGTCAAGAAGTTTAGCCCTAGTTTCAAAGAAGCTCTCATTCCTTTCGGGCTCTCTTGCATTTTTCCATATCTCCAAATCAAGGTGGATTAACCTCTCCTTACTACTGCTGCTGCCAACTTTTGGATTCCCACTTAGCATGTTTTTCACTTCAACGGTGTGGAGATATGCCCCACTCTTGAAGAATTTATTGTAATCACGGGCGAACCCAAAGTTAGCACTCTTATCCTTCCTACTATTGGTGGGGATCTTCTTGCCTTGGTCCAAGCTCTTTTGGGTGTTTCTCTTGTCACGGTGTAGCATTGGTGCATGTTTGCCAAGTTGAATATCCACTTGATTTTTGCGCACTTTTCTCAATTGACTATTCATGTGGTCGGTAGGTCACATTCTTATCATCTCAATGCTTTTTGTTTGTGCATTCTTGCAAGATACTTCTTGGTACATGAGACAAATCGCATAAATAGAAAAATGTGCTTAATGGTTAGTGATTTGAGGGCGGGAAGTCCTATGGGCATGATCTTGGCTAAGACCCTCAATGGTTTGGATGCAGTCCATAAGAAGGAAGCAAATTTCTTTGTGGGGAGCCCTCTCCTTCTTCAAGTATAAGCCCTAATTTTTGCCTAGTTTCTCAACCTAGCGAGATCCCTCTAATTTTTTCATGGATTGCCTTTTGGTTTTCAACCCATTGAGGATCCTTATATCATCTTTGTCATTTTTTTTTTCTTTTTCTTTTTTTACCTCTCCTTTTTTCCACTCATGCTTTCTTTTCCCTTGCCTTTTTCAAATATGGCTATATGAGAGGTTTCGATTGCGTCATCCCCCCACTATTTCTCCTAGTAAATATCTCCCCAAGCACTATTGTGACCGTAGGCCCAAACGCATTGAGATGAGTTTTGATAAGTTCACTAAGTTCATGAAGCATTGATGTCACAGATATTCAATGGGTAGTGGAATGGTGGCGCATTTCAAGCATGGTCAACCGCAGCTTCAAGGATAACTGTGTTCCTTTGGTTAGGCTTTGTTGTTGCTCCTAATACTCTACATGTCGCATTGCAAGGTAATTTGGTGATTTTCAAGGAGCTTCTAGTGATGATGGTTCCTTCCATACCCTAGCATTTACTGATAGGATCTTGGGCAGAATCTGTGAGTCTTGGCCACGATGGGGGGTGATTAAAGGCATCTGCTTTCCTCAATTCCTTCATCAAACTTTGGGGTACAAGAAATGGCTATAAGCTAACATGAAGTGGGTTCCCATAGATGAAAAAGCTTATAAGAGGCCTAACAAAAGATAAAGGACTAACTGAGTAACTTGATATGCCCCAAATTTTACTTTTTTGCATTTTATGATTCACATGTCTTTTCTTTTTGAATTTAATAAAGGATTAGAATGCTCCACATCCCGTATGGAAAAAATTTATTATCTTTTAATTTGATCAATAAGAAAATCATCCATTTATTATCCTTGCTTATTGCCATTATTTTTCTTCTTTTTCTTTTCTTTCCAAACCATGTAATTTTTGCCCATGACATCCTTATAGGAATTTTCGTCATGCCCATGGTCTTTTCTGCTATCTTTAACCTAGACCGCCCTTTCAGGTTTTCAATCTAACAGGGTTCTTTTGCATTAATTTTTGCCTGAACCGCCCTTTCGGGTTTTCAACCTAGCAGGCTTTTTTCTTTTTTCTTTAATGTTATATCTTTAGAGCCTATCCATGTTGATTGGGAAAAGCATCTCTTCTCCATCCAAATCTGTAATTCTTGTAGCACCTCCTGACATGATTTTCTTGATAATAAAAGGCTCAAACTATCTTGGCTTCATCTTCTCTCTTGGATCAAAATTTTCATCTCTAAGCACTTTTGGGACCAAGTCCCCTTCTTTAAGGTTTCTAGGTTTCACTTTTTTGTTGAATGCTCTTGCAATCCTTTTTTGGTACCCTTGTGCATGGTATTGTGCCCTAGCTCTTATCTCATCTATCAAGGCCAATTGTTCATATCTTTCTTTCATCCAATCTTCGTCTAGGACCTTGGTTTCTACTAGCACTCACAAATATTGTATCTCTACCTCAATGGGAAGGACCGCCTCACTTTCATAGACCAAAGAGTAAGGGGTTGCCCCAGTTGATGCTCGGATAGAAGTTCTGTAACCCCAAAAAGCAAATGGAACTTTTTTGGCTCAGTCCTTATATGTTACTACCATCTTGGCTAGGATGTTCTTGACATTCTTATTGGCTGCTTCTACGGCCACATTAGTCTATGGTCGGTATGGTGAAGACTTGTTATACTCAATATTGTACAACTCCATGATCCTTCGAACCCTTCCCTTAAAGTGGGAGCCATTATCTGAGATGATCTCCTATGGTACCTCGTCCGTACTGGAAAATGATGTTATTCTCTATGAATCGAGCCACATGCTTGGCTTTCAATACTAAGTAAAAGACCGCTTCCACCCACTTGGTGAATTAGTCAATTGCCACTAGGATGTACTCATGCCCATTTAAAGCCTTAGGGGCTATCCTTCCAATCACATCTATGCCCTAAACCGAGAAAGGCCAAGGAAAGGTCATGCTATATAGCTCACTCTTTGGCACGTGATTCAAGTTTCTATATAGCTCGCTATTTGGCACGTGATTCAAGTTTGCATGTGTTTAGCAGTCATGGCAACTCTTCACAAAGTCTATACAAATAGTCTCCATAGTATTCCAATAATACCCCATCCTTAGGATCTTTTTCACTAACATTCTCCCATTCATGTGAGGACCACAAATCCCTTGATGAACTTCTTCCATAACCCTTTCAACTTTCTCTTTCTCCAAACAACAGAGGTGCATACCATCATAAGATCTCCTATAGAGCTGTCCTCCACATAGGATATATTGCATAACCATCATCCTTATCGAACAATATTCTCTCTTATCAGCACCATCATGATACACTCCCAATTTCAAGAATTTCAAGATGTCATAATACCAAAGAACCCATTCTTCTTCATTAGCCAAGACTAAAGACTCGGTTTTCCCCTTGTGTACCAGTTCATAACTCTACCCGATCTCTAGGGGGTTGTATCCATACTTCTTTAGGTATTTCAACCATGGAGACTAAGGTAGCCAAGGCATCTGCAAACTAATTCTAAGCCCTAGGGATAATAGTGTATTCAATCCTATCAAAAGTTTTGGTCAAGTCCTCTAAATATTGTTGATAGGGCTTCAAATGTTCTTCCTTTACCTTCCACAATTTTTGTGCTTGAGCTATAACCAAGGTTGAATCTCCGAATACCTCTGCTTCTTTTACCCCCAATTTTCGAAGAGCTTCCATTTCGTAAATACAAGCTTCATATTTCGCCATGTTATTAGTCACCTCAAAGTTTAACTTGACCGCTAAAGGCACATAAGATCCATCAGGGGTGATCATAAGTACTCCTATCTCATTCCCATATTGGTTCATGGCTCCATCAAAGTACATTTTTCATGCCCTTATTTCAATTCCAAAATATCCTCGTCTGGGAAATTTTCTTTTCCATCATCTCCTTCTATAGGGTTCTCAGCACAAAAATTTGACATCACACTTCCTTTGATAGTTTTTCTTACCACATACTTCAAATCGAATTCTGCTAATAGGTTCAACCATCTCAACAATCTCCCACATAAGGCAGGCTTCTCAAATAGATACTTCAATAGATCCATTGTGACTACTATCCATATCTAGAATGGTAGGACGATGTATCTCAACTTTTGCATGACCCATACAAATGCAAAACATGACTTTTCTATGGGCATGTATCTAGTCTCATAATCATGGAATCTTTTGCTTAAACACAGTACACTGCTCTCTCATTCTTATCATCATCTTCTTGTGCAAGTATGCTTTTGACCGCATCTCCTATGATAGAGAGGTATAGGAGTAATGGCTTTCCCTACCTTAGGGGTAGTAGAATGGGTGGATGGAGGAGGTATTCCTTGATAAGTTCAAATACTTATTGACATTCATCATTCCATGCATAGGGTTCATTCTTTCTTACGAGCTTGAAGATGAGCTTACAAGTGGAAGTGAGTTTGGCAATGAATCAGCTGATATATTGTAGTCGACCTAAGAATCTCCTTATTTCCTTCTCACTCTTGGGTGGAGGCATCTCCAATATGGCTTTGATCATAGATGGGTCAACTTCTATCCCTTTATCACTTACTAAAAAGCCTAACAATTTCCCAGCTATTACTCCAAAGGTACAGTTTTGGGGATTTTGTTAGGATGTGTGCCCTTAAATCCTATTGTATAATACTACATATGACATTATATATGACTTAATGTTGTGATTAATAAAGTTGTTTTATTATTATCTAAAAATAATAGTAACATGAATATTGGGACATTATCATATAGTCCATGAGATGCATAGTATGTGATCTATGTGATTTAGTCACAGAAGATATAGATCACAAGTTCTTTGTAAACTTAGAATTTTAGTTCGTAGTCGGTGATGAAATTGGGCATTTCATCTACAAAGACTATAACATATCAACTAAGATGATTTGTCTTGATCATGAAAATGGAGATTTCTAATTGGTATGTTGATATATTTTAAGAGTTAAAACATATTGAACTGGACCGTTGTGAGATTTATTACTCTCCTAACGACTGTCAAATGAATAATAAACTCACAACTTATACTTACATGAACTCTTAATCCTAAGAGGATAATGGACTTGATTATGAGATGTAGGTTGCTTTGATATAACAGAAGTGAGATCTAAAGTCACGATCAAAACCTCAGTATGTTGGGCAGCCACATTTAGTGTTGATGGAACACATATTCTCAAGATGGAATTCATAGTCTCTTAACGGAGATATAAAATATTCTTTTAAGATAAGTTTAATGGGTTTAGTTATTCAGAGAGTTAGGTCTAACTACTTTAGTAAGGAGTTACTAAAGTATTATATCTATGGAATTGGATTTCATAAATATATGATGAATAACTTATAGGATTAAACCGGGTACTCAAGGAAATAAGATGTAGTAATCTTCATGACTTTCATGACTTTATATTACTACAAATATTTTATGAAGGGGTTGCATATACAATAAAGTCTTGGGATATAATTTATAAATAAGGCCTAGAGTGCAACTATATTTATATAGTAGTATTAAATATAGTTAATGGTAACTTTGAACTTGTCAAAAGTTAACAGAAAAGCCCAAGGTCCATTGGAGCTAGTGTCTTATTGATCCATTTTGGTCCCACTCCAAGCCACACACTTAAGCCCAGTTGGAAATGCCCAAAAGGCCAGCCCAATTGGATAATCAGTTAGATACAAAAGGAGAAACATACAAAATTTTATAAGAGAGAGACATCATTGTGAAAGTGTATGTATATGTGAGTATAAGCCATTCTATCATTCTCCCTTTGAAAACTGATTGAGAGACCACACTTCTTACACGTTAGTGGAATTGGAGTGAAGATTAAAAGTATTCCCAAGTGCTTCTGATCTTTGTTTTGAAATTCACCGCTTCAAGGTACGCTCTTTTGTTTTTAAATTCTAAAATTCACATAGTACATGTTATCAATTACGAATGAAGAAAATTTGTTTATTTTTCGCTGCGTATGTTTTGTATGAGATACAAAATATGATTAATCCAACAGATTTAACCTCAATCTATACTCCTTGATCCTCTCAAAGAACTTTCTCAATTTAATAATGTGACCCTCTCTATCTTTGGATTTCATGATCATGTCATCTGCGTATACCTCAACCTCACTGTGCATCATGTCATGTAACAAAGTTGTGGCCATCCTTTGGTAAGTTGCTCCCGTATTCTTGAGTCCAATCGGCATTACCATGTAGCGATAGATTCCTCATTCTGTGGTGAAGGTGGTCTTAGTCACATCCTTATGAGCCATCTTGATTTGGTTATATCCTGAGAGGGAAATCAAGGGACTACCAGCCGTATTATCCACTAGGACATCTACGTGGGGAAGAGAAAATCATCCTTAGGGCAAGCTTTGTTCAAATCCCCGAAATCCACACATGTCCTTACTTTTCTATCCTTCTTTGGTACGGGCACAACATTGGCTATCCATTCAGCTTGGTGTACGGGTTTGATGAACCCCATTTTGAACTGCTTAGTGACCTCATCTTTGATCTTTAGAAGCCATTCAGTTCTTATATGTCTAACACTTCTTACACCACTTCACAAAAGTGTTCTTGCAATCCTCTCTAGCGAAAATTCTATATGTTTCTCCTTTTGTATCTAACTAATTATCTAATTGGGCTAGCCTTTTGGGCCTTTCCAATTGGGCTTAAGTGTGTGGATTAAAGTGGGACCAAAAGGGACCAATAAGACATTAGCTCCAATGGGCCTTGGGCTTTTCTGTTACCTCTTGACAAGTCCAAAGTTACCATTAACTATATTTAATACCACTATTAATGCAAATCAAGGAGCTAGTCATGCTAATCATACACGTGGAAATGGAGTTGAATTTGCACATGACGCACATGACCCTTTGTCACTTCCTAGTGGCCCAATTACAAGAGTTAGAGCCAAACGTTTCAAGGAAGCACTAAATGGGCTAGTCCAAGAGAATTGGGCTGATTCTGAAAAGACCAAGATGGGCTCAAATAATAATCAAGGCTTAGTCCATATCATCAAAGCACTTGAAGAGGCAAATTTAAATACATTAAATCTAGTAATTTAGCTTGTTTGACTGCCTGTAAAAGTCCAAGAATCCAAAAAACGTGGGAACTTGTTTAGGTTAATTTTTGTGTTGTTTTTAAAGCTGTAATTATGAGTTTGCCTATTCTTGGAGGGTTGTTCCAGGTATATAGATGGTTAGTACGAATTTTAAAAATCAATTTTGGTTTTCAGAAAAACTATTCTCCTTGTGAGGTCTTGTGTTCCTCTTGGTTCTTAAAAGAACTCTTGAACTTATCAAGTTAATCTTGTGGCGTTCAAACAACCAAACTTATCACCTTGATTCTTGAGAGTTTCTTAGGAATTCTTGGTGTGGCGTTTTCAATCCAACGTAGTCTTGGTGTTTCATCTGATTAGATGATGGGTCAAGGTTCAACAAATCTTGTCTAAACGATCTTGGGGTTCCAAACCATCATTGTTATCGGGTTTCATCACAACTGTTGGTGGAGTTCATATCATTTGGTACCAGAGCTTTGGTTCTAAGATAAGTTTTTCTATCTTTTATTTTCATTCTATTTCCTGTTCCTTACTCAAAAAAAAAATGAAAAAAAAAAAGAAAAGAAAAGAAAATTTCTCAATCTCGTTCCTCACCTTATTCAAGTTCTTGACCTTTTTGATGAGTTTTGGTTGTTTCTCATTCTAAATTACTGCTGGATTATTTTGAATTAGTTTCTTGAAGTTCGATTAAGAACAAAGGAAGACACAAAAGAGTGGAAAAAGGCAAGAGTGTGTGAGACCATAAGAGGGTAAATGCCGTTTAGAGTGAAAACACGAATGCTAGTGTATCAATTCTTGAGTGAAACACCTGAAGGAGGGCCTGAGAGGATTCTAACTTTGTTTTGCAGATTTTAAACATGGCCAACAATCAAGAAGAAGACACAACCGAAGAACTTCAACAACCAATAGATCAGAACCTCCAAATGCAAGCACTGCTAGGGGAGATGAGGCGTATGTTAAGGGCTGAAATTGAACCTATTCATGAGAGATTGGATAGGGTAGAAGTGGGAACTCCTAGCGGCCAGCAACATGACATCCACAACAGGCAACAAGGTGGGTGTGTTCCATGGCGGAATGTTGAGGAAGAGGCAGAGTCGGAGGAGGTTGATGAGCCATATGTGAACCGAGGCAGGTTTGAGCGTGGGTATGACAATAGAGAAGCTAGGATGGGTAGGCCTATAAGGGATAATGATTTAGGAAACATAAAGATTAAAATCCCATCTTTTCAAGGCAAAAATGATCCTGAAGTTTATTTGGAGTGGGAAACTAAAATGGAGATGGTGTTTGATTGTCACAACTATTCGAAGATAAAGAAGGTTAAGTTGGCTGCAATTGAATTTACCAATTATGCCATTGTATGGTGGGATCAATTATTGATTAATAGGAGGAGGAATAGAGAGCCACCCGTGGACACATGGGAGGAGATGAAAATGCTTATGAGGAAGCGTTTTGTTCCCAATCACTATTATAGGAGATTGTATCAAAAGTTGCAAAGGTTAACTCAAGGTTCCAAGAGTGTGGATGAGTATTACAAGGAGATGGAGGTAGCTATGATCCGGGCCAATGTAGAAGAGGACCAGGAAGCCACAATGGGTTCTTGCACAGTTTAAATCGTGAGATTGCGGATATAGTTGAGATGCAGCACTATGTTGAATTGACAGATATGGTGCATCAAGCCATAAAGGTGGAAGAGCAATTCAAACGGAAGGGATTGGCTAGGAGGGGACAACCTATGACCAGTCAGTGGAAGACAGCTCCAAAAATGGACAATCAGCTACAAAATAAGCCAAAATTTGAACCATCTAAGAGTGCCAACACAAAGACCGCCACTACTTTAGGTAACACTAAGGCTTCGAGTTCTAAAACCCATGATATTAAGTGTTTTAAATGTCAGGGCGGGGACACATAGCCAGCCAGTGTGTAAACAAAAGGGTGATGGTGATAAATGCTCAAGGTGAGCTTGAGTCGGAGTATGAGGAAGAAGTAGATTATGTTGACTTGCCATCTTTGGAGGATGCCGATGATGAGCAAAATGCTATGGCTGGAAATTTATTAGTAACAAGGTGAGTCCTCAATGTGCAGGTTAAGGAGGAAGAAAGTAATCAAAGGGAGAACTTGTTTCATACTCAGTGCTTTATAAATAACAAAGTTTGCAGTGTCATTATCGATGGAGGGAGTTGCACAAACGTAGCCAACACTTATTTGGTGCAAAAGTTGGCATTAACTACCTTGAAACATCCTCAACCTTACCGACTTTAGTGGCTGAATGAATGTGGCGAAATCAAGGTGACAAGACAAGTGTTGGTGGCATTATCCATTGGCAAATATGAGGATGAGGTGCTATGTGATGTGGTTCCCATGCATGCATGCCATTTATTGTTGGGAAGACCACGGCAGTATGATCGGAGGGTTACGCATGATGGATTCACAAATAAGTATTCTTTCACTCTTAAAGGGCAACTCATTACTCTTGTGCCATTAACTCCAAAACAGGTCAGGGAGGACCAATAAAAGTTACAAAGATCAAATGAAAAAAAAAAAAAAAAAGGAAAAAGAAAGGAAGGCTGAAATTGAAAAAAAAAAAAGAGTTAAAAAAAAGGAGAGAAAAATATTGATCAGAGTGAAAAAGAAAGAGAGATGATTTCGGCCATAATGAGAGCAGGAGAGGAAAAATTCAATTACATTGCAAAAAAAAGTGAGATCAAGAGAGCATTATTTTCACACCAACCCCTTATTGTACTCATGTACAAGGAGGCTCTTTTATGTACTAATGATCTCGTCGAAACTTCGCCGAGCAATGTTGTTTCTCTTTTGTGGGAGTTTGAAGATGTCCTTCCCGAAGAGGTACCTCATGGTTTACCTCCAATTCAAAGGATTGAACATCAAATTGATTTCATACCTAGTGCATCAATTCCAAACTGACCTGCTTATAAGAGTAATCCCGAGGAGACCAAGGAACTTCATAGGCAAGTAGGTGAATTATTGGAGAAGGGATACATGCATGAAAGCATGAGTCCTTGTGCGGTCCCAGTGTTATTAGTTCCTAAGAAGGTCGGAACATGGAGGATGTGTGTTGACTACCGAGCCATCAACAACATTACGGTAAAATATCGTCATCCCATTCCTAGATTAGATGATATGCTGGATGAATTACATGGTTCTTGTGTCTTTAAAAAAATTGATCTTAAGAGTGGTTACCATCAGATTAGGATGAAGGAAGGTGATGAATGGAAAACTGCTTTTAAGACTAAATATTGTTTGTATGGGTGGTTAGTGATGCCTTTCGGCTTAACTAATGCTCCAAGCACTTTTATGCGTTTGATGAACCATGTTTTGCGTGCATTTATTGGTAGATTTGTAGTTGTGTATTTTGATGATATCCTAATTTATAGCAAAAATTTGGAAGAACATGTAATAAATTTGAAATCTGTTTTGGAAATTCTAAGGGAAGAAAGATTGTTTGCTAACCTCAAAAAGTGCACCTTTTATTCGGATAAGCTTGTGTTTCTTGGTTTTGTTGTTAGTAAAAGAGGAATTGAGGTGGACGAGGAAAAGGTGAAGGCAATCCAAGAGTGACCAACGCCTACAGCAATCAGCCAAGTGAGGAGTTTCCATGGCTTAGCTAGTTTCTATAGACGGTTTGTGCATGATTTTAGTAGCTTAGCCGCCCCTCTTACTGAAGTCATTAAGAAAAATGTGCCGTTTAAGTGGCGGAAAGAACAAGAAAAGGCATTTAATCAGATCAAAGAAAAGTTAATTAATGCACCTTTGCTTGTTTTACCTAACTTTGCTAAAACTTTTGAAATTGAGTGTGATGCTTCAGGAATAGGTATTAGAGCTGTTTTAATGCAAGAAGGCCGTCCAGTTGCTTATTTCAGTGAAAAGTTGGAAGGGGCAGCCTTAAATTACCCCACTTATGATAAGGAGATGTATGCCTTGGTAAGGGCTTTGGAAAATTGGCAACACTACCTAAAAAACAAAGGAATTTGTGATTCACACAGACCATGAATCTTTGAAGCATTTGAAAGGACAGCAAAGGTTGAACAAACGTCATGCCAAGTGGGTGGAATTCATTGAAACAATTTCTTATGTGATCAGTTACAAGCAAGGTAAGGAAAATGTGGTGGCTGATGCATTGTCCCGAAGGTATACTTTACTTTCCATTTTAGATACAAAAATGCTTGGCTTTGAATACATTAAGGATGTGTATGTACAAGATTCTGATTTTGGTGATGTGTTCAATGCATGTGAAAAAGTGGCATTTGGTAAGTTTTATAAGCATGATGGATTTTTGTTTCGGGAGAATAAACTGTGTGTGCCTAGGTGTTCTTTGCGTGAATTGCTTGTGAGAGAAGCTCATGGTGGTGGTTTGATGGGTCATTTTGGTGTAGCTAAGACTTTAGGAATTTTGCATGATCATTTTTTTTTTGGCCTCATATGAAACGTGATGTGGAAAAAATCTGTGAGAAGTGTATCACATGTAAACAGGCTAAGTCTAAGTTGAAACCCCATGGTTTGTACACCCCTTTGCCAATACCTAGTGAACCTTGGACTGATATTTCTATGGATTTTGTTTTAGGTTTACCTAGGACTAAGAGGGGGAGAGATTTAGTTTTTATGGTGGTAGATAGATTTTCCAAGATGGCACACTTCATTGCGTGTCACAAAACTGATGATGCATCACATATAGCTGATTTATTCTTCAAAGAAATTGTTAGGATACATGGTATGCCTAGGACCATCGTTTCTGATAGGAATGCAAAGTTTTTGAGTTACTTTTGGAAGACTTTGTGGGGAAATTTGGGAACCAAGTTGTTGTTTTCTACTACTTGTCATCCACAAACGGATGGTCAAACTGAAGTAGTAAATAGAACTTTGTCTTCTTTGTTGCGTGCTATCATTAAAAAGAACTTGAAAACATGGGAAGATTGTTTGCCACATGTTGAATTTGCTTACAATAGAAGTATACATTCTGCATCTAAGTTTTCACCATTAAGAAGTTTAAACTGTAGTACCATGAATTAATCACCCTCCAAAGGGAGTAAAACATATACGCCAAGGCGAGGTGCTTAATCACACTACTATAAACCGACAATGGAGGCCGTGAGATTCAACCCTTGTATCTCTCTCCCACTAGATGTTTTAAAATAAAGGTTTTTAAATATAAAATATGCATAATCTAATTACACATAGCCTTGCTCTTTTATATATGTAAAAACACTTAGAGAAAATTTTGGATCTACAGTCCTCGATCGATCCTCGACAGATTCTCGATCAATCAAGAAAAGTTCTGGATGCTCGATCGATCCTCGACAGATTCTCGATCGATCGAGAAACAATTCTGAGAAGCTCGATAGATCCTCGACAGATCTTGATCGATCGAGAAAACTTCTGTCAGCTCGAGAGATGCTCGACAGATTCTCGATCAATCGAGCTTCGTGAATTTTGAATTTTCTAGAATTTTTTCTAAGACAGTTTTTTTAACGTTTTCATGTACAAAACAACCATCATATGAACAAAATGGACAGAGATTGATATCAAAACTGAATTTCGTTGATGCTATAGCCTTAAAGTTCAGTTTAACATACTTAAACTCAAAATTAAACAATATCATAACATCAATATCAGTTTTATCAAACAATAATTTCAACAAACATGCAGAAAACTATTTTATAACAACATGAAATCATTCTTACCAATTCCAAAACTCAAAACATGTTAAACAGATATGAAAATGAAGACCGCTCTAATACCATTTGATGGAAATATGCATGTACGCAGCGGAAAAATAACGGATCTACTTCATTCATAAATGTTATGTAAGTTTTAGAATTTTAGAACAAAAGAGTGTACCTTGGAGCGGTGAATTTCAAAACCGAAGATCAAAAGCACTTGGGAACACTTTCAATCTTCACTCCAATTCCACTAACGCTCATGATGTATGGTCTCTCAATCAGTTCCAAATGGAGAATGTTAAAAATTGTCTAACACTTCTTGCACTACTTCGCAATAGTGTTCTTGCAATCCTCTCTAGCGAAAATTCTGTATGTTTCTCCCTTTATATCTAACTAATTATCTAATTGGGCTGGCCTTTTGGGCCTTTTCAATTGGGCTTAAGTGTGTGGCTTGGAGTGAGACCAAAAGAGACCAATAAGACATTAGCTCCAATGGGCCTTGGGCTTTTCTGTTAACTCTTGACAAGTCCAAAGTTACCATTAATTATATTTACTACCACTTTATAAATATAGTTGTACTGTAGGCCTTATTTATAAATTATATCCCAAGACTTTATTGTACATGCAACTCCTTCATAAAATATTCGTAGTAACACAAAGTTATGAAAGAAGACTGTCACTTTGTAGATTACTACATCTTATCCTTGAGTACCTAGTTTAATCATTTAAGTTATTCATCATATATTTATAAAATCCAATTCCATAAACATATACTTTAGTAACTCCTTACTAAAGTGGTTAGGCCTAACTCTCTGAAAAACAAACCCATTAAACTTATCTCAAGGAAATATTTTATATCTCCGCTAAGAAACTATAAATTTCATCTTGAGAATATATGTTCTATCAACACTAAATGTGGTTTCCCAACATACTGAGGTTTTGACCGTTACTTTAAATCTCACTCCTGATATATCAAAGCAACCTACACCTCATGATCAAGTCCATTATTCTCTCAGGATTAAGAGTTCATGCAAATATAAGTCGTGAGTTTATTATTCATTTGACAGTCGTTAGGAGAATAATAAATCTCACAGCAGTCCAATTCAATATATTTTACCTCTTAAAACATATCAACATACCAACTAAAAATCTCCATTTCCATAATCAAGACAAATCATCTTTGTTGATATGTTATAATCTTTGCAGATGAAATGCCCAATTTCATCACCGACTACGAACTACATTTTGAATTTACAAGGAACTTGTGATTTACATCTTCTGTGACTAAATCACATACAGTGCATCTCATGGACTATATGATAATGTCCCAATATTCATGTTACCATTATTTTTAGATAATAATAAAACAACTTTATTAAACATAACATTAAGTCATATATAATGTCATACATAATAACATACATAGCATCATACAATAGGATTTAAGGACATACATCATAACATTCTTATCATTACCCAAATTAATTGTTTCAAAAGTTAGTTTCATAGGTTCAATTTTCTTTTCTAATTGTCTATTAATTTCATTTTCAAATTCATTAGAATCATTTAAGTGTAGAATTTCAATATTAGGGGACACATCAAAATAAGCCAAATCAGAATTCAACTTATTGAAAATGTTGAAAAGTCCAATTCTTTAGGTGCCCCATAATGAATTCTATCCTTCTTCTTTAGGGCGCATCGCTTTCCTTCTGATCCTCCTCTTTGAAAAAAGTATTCAACTCAATGAACCATTCCTCATCTTTAAGAGGCCCCCACATGCGTATAGCTTTGGTTATGTCATACAAAAGTTCACCTTCGTTAGGGAAATCTTTTCCTGCCTCGTCAAAAAAATTAGTCGCCATCATCTTCACTCTAACAGCTAATCACTCCATCTCCTTCCTCCTCCTCATCTTGGGTCAGCACAAGGTATTAATCATCGTCAGAAGGAGGGTCCGTGTCGTTTTCAAGCATGAAGCGAGCTAGGGTGACCTAAGTTGTCCCTGCTGTCAAGGTCCATTCCAGCCAATCGTGATCCTCCCACGATCCCGCATTTCCTGAGTCAAAGAAATCGTTGACATGGGCCTCTTACACATGGCGTAGCAACCAACATGTAGATCTAGACACATAAGCAAGGAACAGAGTGCACAAAGATATAGATCTAAACATAAGCGTGGATCTAAGCACAAACACAATATTTAGGCATATCCTAGCCCAAGAAGGCTAGGCCAACATCATCAAAGCAGTAAATCATGGCAAAAAGCAAGGAGACATGCTAGGAAGCAAGAAAAAGCAAATATATACTATGGAAAGCAAATAGAAATGTTATGAAGAAAGATAAAGCAAAGGGTGTAGATTGTAGCTAAAAAGCTACATTTACACCTTTAAAACCTCAAATCCAAGGTCCTAAGTCCAAGGAGAGGAGAAAGAGTGTAAGAAGACTACCTCTTGATTGTTGAGAAAAGAGAGAAATCAAAGGTTTTTAAATGTATTTAGGAGACAATTTAGAGAGGAAAAGAGAGAAAATTTGCCTAGAAAAATGCTCCAAATTGCCCAAATTCTTTTTTTTTTTTTTTTTTTTCTGAGGGGGTCTGGGGGTATTTATATTGATTTTGTGACTCTTCGGCTACCAGCAGTTAGGGCTAGCAGCCCTTTAATGGCCACCGAGTCCAATGCTGACATCAGCAATCCCAGCTTCTTCCCTAGTTCATCTTCGGATACATATTTGAAGGCCTTTCCAAACTTTGATTGTGCTGATATTGGTGACCTTGGAAAGTTCTAGATGTCTAGTTTCCAAAACACTAAAGAAATCAAAATTCCGACAATCGAATCAAAAGTTATGGCATTGGGAAGCAAGATGACGTGATTTGCATAGTTTTCAGGATATCTCAACCATTTTAACTCCGATTTCCACCCATGAATAGTCGTTGGAAAAGGAATTCAATAATCTTCGCAATGACATTAGTCCCAACCCATTTTGGGAGTTGGATCAAAATTAGGGTTTTTAGGGCTCTTGGGAGTCTACCTTTGGTCAAAGTTGACGAAAATCATCGAGTAGCTCAGGTTTGATGCAGAAACATGGAAATGTTGTTTTGGAATGATTTTGACCAACTGTGACTTTTGGTCAACCGAGGGTTGATTATGGGCATTTTGGTCAACTAGATTTGAAATGGCAATTTAAGTGCTCTGATGCCCAAACAGGTTACGCCACGTCAATCCAGATGTTTCCCCGACCCAATGGAAGAAAGTTTATATTTTTGAGATTTTCGGGGTCCAGCATGCAAATCGAGAGTGGGCAAAATACAGTATCTACAATATGTAATTGACTTTTTTTTTTTTTTTTTGAGAAAGATTATATGTGATTGACTAATTATATATTCATTTGCTTATTTGAATATGTGGGGTAAAGGTATTTGAACTAACAGTTATTGGGCTATCTTTATAATGTTCTTTGTTCGTTTTGGAGTGTGTTGTTTGTGCACACATTGATTCGCAAGGCCCGTCCTGCAGAGAGAACCATGCCCAACTCCCTCAAACTTGAAAAGCCTTAGTCCGCCTTAGTCCGAGTCTGCAAACAGCACAAAAAAGGCACCCACAAAGGTTTTGTCTTTAGAAGTGCTATGTCGGAAATTAATGTGTAAATTCCAGCACTTCTACGGGCTACATCACCTCACATGTCAAATAAAGCAAATTATTATTATTAAGAGGCAGGCAGTACAAGGAAGACCCCTTCTGGTTAGGATGAATACATGTTTCATGTAACAATGAACAGCAATCACAACAACCGAACTCGAGAGACCCTTGGAAGCCTTGCCTTCAAAAACCTGCCTGATTTCTTTCTTCAAAAAGTTTACTTCTTTCTTCTTAGAATCAATATGCACAATCTGCTAATTAAAATACTAGGATTTTTTTTTTCTCTTTCAATTTATCATGTAGTTGGGGCACAATTACATCCTATTCTTTCTCATTAAAGCCTAAAGGGTGCTGATGCTCCAATCCAATGTAATCTAATAGCAATCTCGAAAACTACAAGTGTCTTCCTCTGATGCCATTTTAAGGAAAATTGGAATAAGTGGTCTCCAATTACCAGCATCACATTTTGAAAATGCAACTAACAGAATAAATATACAATTGTGTTCTTTTGTTGCAACTAGATTACATATTCTGGAATACAAAATCCAGCGTTTTCATGCACTCACATGATCACATCTTTAATAAACACATCCAGGCACACTTGGATATACATAAAATGTTCTATTGCTTACTCAAAAACTCTTTATTATACCCATCTGAACAGAGCTAACACATAAATTCCATCTAGAAGAGACGCAATGATTACGCAAAGTAGCATAATGACCACAAAAAGATGGTTGTAGCAGACTTCTATTTTATATAACTCATGACACTGATTTTGCATTCATTCCAAGATGTCACCTAAATTGAATTCAAGTTTAAAAGAGCCGCATAAATTGCAAAACTCACAATATAGCATTGCAAGTCACTGCCAAACAGCTGCCTGTTACAGAAACACATGGAGACATTTTAATGCAATCGCAACTCTAGGGCTGTGATGGTGAAGGAGATGTAGGAGGCTTCAAATCTGGATACTGCAACCAGAGAGGGATAAAAAATAGAAGCAAGAATTAGTTCAGTAAATATACGGCAGAAATAACTCAATAAAAAGAATGTCTGCTTCAGGCGACAAATCAATATGAAGAAAATTTCAGTTAGAGCAATGCTAGAGACACAACATTTGTTGAGGAGTCAATTTGTAGTGATGTATGTAATATCACTATCACATGACCCCACTACTAACATTGTGTTTATTGCTCACTAATCATATATGTCTAGTTGTGAAACTTTTTTATCTCACTAGACTTACTATTTCAGTAATTCAGGACCAAACACCCCCCCCCCCTTCAAAAACATTACATAAACAATTATGTCTAGTAGAATGTTATAAATCCATAGGGTAGAACTCACCCTTGAAAACCGGCTTTAAAGAAGAGGGTGTTCAAGAGCTTATAAACACAACTATGCTTATACTTAATCCATGTGGGACACTAGGATCATATAAGCATAATCGTGTTTATAAGCTCTTGAGCACATTTCCCTTACAAGCCGGTTTTCAAGGGTAAGTTCTACCCATGGATTTATAACATTTGGTATCAGAGCCAACCACCACCCCGAGTAATCAGGCGTAACTCATTGAGTATGGGATCAAATGAGTTGCGGTTTTGTGGTTGGATCTCAAAGAGTCAACCTAGAGGCTAGATTAAAATAACTGATAAGTAAGTGGAGCCACCAAAAGAAAAAGGGCATCGGGTCAGTGTTAAATCATGTTTATAGGCCTTTGAGCACCCTCCCCTTGCAAGCTAGTTTTCAAGGGAGAGTTCTACCCATGGGTTTGTAACATAGGAATCATATATTCTATTCTCTTCAAATCTCTTTTTCTTCCTTTCTTCCTTGATTGAAAAAGGGCTAGTAAAAGAGAAGAGTTTCTTTTTTTTTCTTTTCCCTTTTTTTCCCCTTGTCTTAGTTATACCTAAAACTAAAACAATATCTTTCTCTAGTCTCCCTTCATCCAAACATACAGTTTAGCTAGCGATCTCAATATCAAAGGATAAACAACTGAGTCGATCCTAGATTAAAGAAGGAAAAGAAAGATTTATTTCATTTCAAATAGTATTTTTCTGTTTTGAAAAATTAAAACATTTGATTTGATCCCATTCCTAATAAAAGAAATTGATATGATTTATTATAGTTTTTGTTTTTTCTTTTTATAATAGAATTATGACTTTATGATACTATTTAAGAGTTGTCAAGTGGGGTTTTGATATAGATATATATATATATATATATATATATATATATATTTGTGTTTATATATTTTACATATATCAAGATCATAATAAAATATACATATATGCATGTATGAATACATACATACATATTATATAATAAACTATAGGAAAAATTCGTACCTTACATGTGGTTGCACCAAGTGAATGTCTTCTTATGTCACGTGGACAGTCTTTTTATCCATTTATCTTAAACAGTAAAGACTATTATACAATGCGCTTTTTTCACGTGGCTCATTATAAGTATATTAAAAAGATTTTTTTTTTCTTTTTTTTTTTGAGAAAAAGTATATTAAAAGGATTAGGACAGTTTGCAATGGATGAAACTCCATTATTGAAGTTTCAATAGGTTTAAAATACTAATCCAATTAAAATTTTGTTGCCAAAATTTTCATTATTTATTTTAAAAGACTTAACCATCTACCAAAATTTTAATTGGGTTACATCATACTTGTATCATATGATTCAACGTAAGTTTTAAACATCGTACAACACACTTTCAAGTTTCACCTTTTCATTCACTAATTATTAACATAGTTTACTTTTAGGTAAAACTCTAAAACAAAAGTTTCAAAATTTTAAAATATTATTTTAATCAAAATTTTATTACCACAAATTTTAAGAAATTTGAAAAAAGTTTTATTATTTAATTTAAATTATTTTTATCATTTACCAAAATTTATTATTTTAAAAAGAACTTGGAATTACATTTTTACTTCTACAATGTCATTTATTATTTTTACTATTTACTTTATTCAATTTTATGGTATATTATATAATTTGTTCTCTAAATTCTGTGGAAAATAATTTGCTCTCTCAAAAAATCAAACAATTTCTAAAATTATGTTTCATTTATCTATCCCAAAAAATATATCATTTTTTATTATTTGGATTTGTTTGATTGATATTATTCATTTTTAGGCGGTCCATAGTTTGCTAAATTATGTCATTGTGCATTATATTTTCCTTTTTTTTCATGTACAATTAAACTGTTTAAGTTTCAAATATATTATTCAAAATTTTCATTCACTTAAAAATATTATCATATTTATAATTTTTCATATCGTAGGAATAGTTTCAAACTATTGATTGAGTTTCATTTACTAATATAGATATATGAGATTGGAACTACATATTTCTCAAAAATTCCTGGAAGACTATATACCATATTATAAACTTAATATTTAAAATAATACGTAGAAAAAAAAGTAGACTTCATTTCTAAAATTGAACACTTCACCTATTGAAATGAAAGAAAATAATTTGTGTAACAACGTAAAGAGAACGTGGTATAACAAAAATAAATATTGACTACATGCACTTTCACTTATTAAGATTTAATTGTCTTTAATTGGACCTTCATATTGCATTTATTATTGCTACGTTCCTGTTTAGCCTCCTCATCCACCACATCATCGGCTACATCATTATTCTTTATATTATTTATTTTTTGACAATATTAAATATATAAATATATTGGTTTTATAAATTCATTTTAGGTAATTTTAACTTTACATATTCATCTATTTTAATTTTGATGTTATAACTAAATAATAAATTAATGAAAAATTTTAAAAAAAAATTGTCTTTACATATTCATCTTGGGCGGATTAATACTTGATAAGACACATTCAAATACATAGCCAAGATTGTATTTTGATATAAATTCAAAATCTCATTTCTCAAATAACTAAGTATTATGTCAAACAAAAGTTATAAGAGGGAGAGAGAAGACTTGTGATGGAAAACTAAAAAAAAAAATTGAAAAAAGAAACACTACCAAATCATATAAACCCAAAATAGTATTATAAAAAAATACAATGATTCATCAACCTAAAGTAAATTTGCAAAAAAGAATAAATAATATATATATATATATATATATATATAGAGAGAGAGAGAGAGAGAGAGAATAATTACCTTTTTTTGGGAGATAAATGAAAGCGTCAAAATATAAAATATAGTCATGAGTCAAACACCAAATTATCTAAGTCATGCTACATAATAGAATAACATTATATCCTTGAAAACCATCTTTATATGCAATAGGATAACACTTAACAATCATAACAAAGAAAAATGATAATAACTTAAAAACTCAAAACACAAAACCAAATTGTATCAACCTAAAGTAGAATTCTAAAGAACACATAAATTTATCAATCTAAAGTAGAAATATTAAAAAAAAAATTCACACAAAAGAAAACATGAAAGAGAGAGAGAGAGAAAGTAATAATCATTTTTCATGTGGGAAAATATGTATAGAATCGAAGAAAGAATCATATATTTATTGTAATAGAATAAGGATAAAAAGAGCCAAAATAAAAGAAGAGGAAGGAATAGATGAAGAGTAACATTAAAGTTGAGAGTAGTGGAGAGATGAAAAAGTAAAAGAAACATTATGATTGGAAATAGTGAAGAGAAATTATTGGAAGTAGGTAGATGATGTGGCCGCTAATGTAGCTCAACAGGAGCGTAGCAACAATAAATGTTATACTTCAACTTTTAAATATAATATATAGATTAATTATTTTTATAATTTACAAACAATTTTTATTTAATTAGCTCACACACACACCTCCTAAGCGTCTAAAGCCTACACCCATCATACCAGGGACTGGACACGAGCATGCTATAGTATATTTTCGTTTTTCATATCTGTAACACAAATCCAATCCTACCACATTCCAGATATAAACTTGATTAAGACCTACCCAAAACCCAAGCTACCCTGACAGTAAACAGTTCTCATACTTCAAAAAGTGGCAGAATAATTAGCCACTAGTGAGTAGTTCATGAGCTGCAAATCCTAAGCACATAATGAGTGGAGCAGAAACATTATATTATAGAGTTATAGAGCAGTGAAAGTGAGAATTACGTATGGATATGGAGAAAGTGATTTTGAAAATCCAGGAAGTGATTCTGCTTTAACTTCTGGTTTTGGCACTGAATTTATCTCAGGAATAGGTTGTCCAACTGTTTCTACTTTTGGCTCAGGAGCTCCTTCTGATTTTTGTACAGCATTATTAGTTGTAGCAGGCTCTAGGCTTGCCTCAGCAGGTGCAGGAAGAGCATTTCTAGGTACAGTTGTTGGTAGAAGAGCTTTTCCAATTTCCTGAAATTCCATGCAATTCAGGATAGATAGAGGATATAATTATGAAGGGTCTGGTTCTGGTTAATATATACCCTTAGGATATACATTAATAATCCATTTTATGAAAATTTTTATGAGCAATTGAAAAAGCTATAAAAAAAAGTTAGTCACTTTTTCATTTTTCTATAAAAGGTTTCCTAAAATGGTTTATTAATGTATGCTCTAAAGGCATACGTTAGTAAAACCCAATTAAGAATAATATTAAAAGGATTCATTTTTGGATAATTCTTATTAAATAGATGAAAGAGCAACAGATGGTGATTTAGCAAGTATGCTCCAATACCATAAACATATTTACAACTCTGCAAACGTATTGTCCATTTGACTTTCCAGGAAAAGTAATGGAAACACAGATTTCACACAAATATCACATACCTTTATTTCATTAACAAACTCTTTAGGGGCAATCTTTGTGTTCAAAAACTCATCAACTTCTTGTAGGGTTTCCTTCCGATCCTGTCATGCAAAGCAATTCAGCTAAGCTCCAATCTAGACTAGAACTATATCATTTGACTGATACAAAATTTCTGAAACTCTACACCACACAATGACCTGCCTCTGTCATCAGAAAAATCAATAAATTTTGCAAGCTGGATGAACCATACAAATTGAAATTATCATAAGATCTGTATTCCACCTCAGTGAGATCAATGTAGTCTCAACCATAAACACTAACACATGCTATAGAATAATGCTGGCCATCCAAATCTGGGCAATGCGTGGTAGCTTCAAAGGTAGTAAGAATATAATTTACAATGACAAGTATCTTCATTAAACATTATAACAGAAAATCTTACAGAAAGGTTTTGGCAACTCACCTCAGCAAATAGGAGTTTCTTGCTCACAAACTGAACAAGAGCAGCTGAGCCTAAAACTTGGAGTATGGTTTCTACCTAAAAAGATAGAGAAAAATCATAAAATGCAGATGCTTATCACAAAAATAATATCGCATAGAAATTCAAATCAAATAAGAAGAATATAAAATTAAGAGAAACCAATTAACAAAGCATTATCAGCCCAACCTCTGAAAAAGCCAATAAACCTAATCCAGTGGCTGCAGCAATCCCAAGGGTGAGAGAAAGAGCATCTGAACCCTCCTGCACATTAATTGCCATCATAAACCTTATAGTGCTCATTTTAGAAACCATAAAGAATGTAAAAAACTTTTCAAAGAAAACAATATGCTGAAGGTAGAATATCCTAATGTTTCAGCTTATGCAATAACTTCATGAGAGTAACAGAATAATATATATAATGATGTTGAAATATATTTACTATTCAGTAAATTAAAAAAAAAAAATAGTGCTTTACACCAAAGGACAATCATTCTCCACATGAAAAATAAATGCATTCTTGCAACATTAAGAAGAAAGGAAACTCATCAGAATTAGAACAATTCATATAGCCATTGAAATAAAAGAATTATCTCTTATTCCCCAAGTTTAGCAAGCTTAGAGTATTAGTATTTCTGGTTCAAAAACTAATGTAAAAGATGATTCTCCAGTTCTGAATGAACAAGATATAAAATAATATGTTTAGCACAGTTGTTTAACACATCAACTCAACAGAACAAACCTTTTAATTTCAAAAAAGTTCATACTCCTAAAAATTCCATCATTGATCAACACATCAGCTACAATAAAACTTCACTTTTTTGAAATTATGATAGATTAAGAACCAAAAAGAAAGAAAAGGCTACAGAATCAATGGTCAAAGGGGCATCCAAAAGTTCACAAGACAAGTTTTTCAGTTACACAGTAATTTTGATTATTTAGTAAACATATAACTAAAAGCTTAGAAACATACTCCAACTGCACCGCCAATACCATCTGTCAAATTGCTAAAATCAAGACTCAATGCTTTCCTTGGTGGTATCCAAGGAAGGCCACTATTCTGCAAAATTACAAGTCACGTCAAAGTTTTTGTGTCAAACACACTAAGATATGGATTTCAATAACAATGTATTCAATGTAAACAGCATAAGAAGAAAGGGAAGACCATCCATCCTCGTGGTCCTTCTGCACCATCTTTTATTGCATATGCAGCCTTGAATCCATTTACAGTGACCAACTCTGCAACCAGTTCGGAATTTCCATCAAATCTGGCTTCATCACAAATTCAAAAACATTATCCATATATTAGCCCTTAGATTAACAAACATAAAGTCAGAAATTGACTGTTTTCGAGACAATCAAAAAGCATGTGAGCAATAAAGAGGGAAAGAGATGATTGATTGATCTGAAATTTTGAATTTAAATAAAGTTATGGTTATTTAACTGTCAGAATTAGTTAAAAAGTAATTATGGCGCAGGCTGCAGTTATCAACCCAAGAACAACAATCCTTGAAGAGGAAAAAAATAGTTCTACTTTTATTTAATCACTAATTCAATAATGAAACCTGCATGATTGGGCAATGAATATCCCACATGTAGATTCTCACTCACACCAATTTTTGACTAATTTTATTTTAATCAGCTCTGTCAGCTTCAATAAGCACCCCCACCAGGAGAAACAAATAAGAAACATGTGCAAGGAACAGTTTGGAATCCTCACTTAGGAGTTTTGTAGAATATCCATAAATACACACAATTCAGGTAGATGTTGTAAGTCATTATATTTTAGTGCAGAATCAATTGAAATAAATAGATTGAAAATTTTTGAACATGTACATAATTAGGTTATTTCAGTTCTGGACATAGATATGGTTCCACTTTAATATCGTTCAATTTTATATATTAAAAAAGGCAAAAATCAATGATATTTGAACTGTTGACACTAGGGATCCTAACATTATCTATTAAGAAAGCTAAATTTCAGAATGGAAAATCTAAGTGCTGCATGTAGAAAAAGAACATTATTCTAGTGAATTTCTTATATCTTTCTCTTAATTACCCATATGAACACAATAAAAGCTATTAGCTATGCCGTATAATTTAGAAAACAAAATGAGGGAGAAATTATAAAAATTGGTCTTAAATTCTTACTTGTCTAAAATGAACAATGTGGTATTTTCTGGTTCCTTCAACTTTGAAGAAAGCTTCTTCAAGAACCCAGGCTTATCCTCGCCTTTGTAAACAATAGACACTGGCTTCTTCCTCAAACCCCTGATATCTGGAGTACCCACTTGCCTAAATTCCACTGGTGCTCTTATATCAAGCAACTGAGCATTGGCTTCTTCACCTATTTTTGCATAAGCATTTTTGGCAGACTCAACACCCCATGGCTTTGGCTGCTTCAGAATCTGAGACAAAACCAAAGAAACCGCCAGAATGGTGGCACCACCCGCTATAACTACAGGATTCTCTGTCCCAAAACTTATAACACTATCCAGAACCCCACCTGCATCAAAATCCCCAGATGATGAGGCATTCACAGACTTTTGAAGTGCTTCCTCATATGATAAAGCTCTAGCAATCCCAGTATTAAGAAATGAAGATGCAAGGACCAGACTTCCTTGAAAACTCCTTGATAAACATTGTTGTAAAGTTGGTGGGTTGGTACTCAAAACAGCAGAATTAGAGAATTTAAGTGGAAAAGATGTAGGTAGTGATGAGAGTTTTCTGGGTTCTATTTTTCTGTCACAAAGAACAGACAGGGGGGTCAAGCTTGCTGCATTGAGGGCCTCCATGGCCTAATTTTTCTATGTCATAGACTTTCTGTGGCTCTCAAATTAGTGATGGAAAAGCTTGAACCACCATACAAACAGAGAGTTTGTTTCTTTGTTTCTAGGCTGATTAGCTTCAGTGGGTACAAACAATTTGGTTTGCCTGGTTGTTTTTACTTTTTTTGAGTGGAGGGAGGTGCTGACATGGCATGGGAGATGAGCTTTGTACCAGTTGCTGTATGGCACGTGGCAAGTGAAGATGAGAGGCTTGGTGATCATGGAGGGAGGCTGTTGATAGTTTGATCACTTTCTGGTGTGTGTGGCTAAGAAAGAAAGAAAGAAATGTCCATAAAGCGACATATTATATATAGCTGCAGTACTATGCTCTCCTCTATCCTATAGTACAAGAACCGGCTTTTCGTTTTCGAGATATTACCATATGAGATTACAATTAATTAATTCGTTAATGGAATATATATATATATATACGCAGACTACTGTGATTCCACTTGTTTGAGTTCAGAGCTTTGTACAAGCTTGGACAACTAAAATTTTAAAAATAAATAAAATATTTAAATTTTCCAGGTTGGTTAAGCTCGTCTTAGTTTAGTGTATGTTTGGCATGATTAATTTTATCAACTTATTTTACTTTTTCTTATATCAACTTATTTTAATATTCAGTTTATTTTTGCTACTATTTATGGGCATCACTATACTTTTTAATATTATTCATAGATCTACTATACTATTTTCGCTAACTTTTACCTTTATTTACAGTACTTTCAACAAAAAAATTTCAATTTCAGCAAAATAAGCAAATCTCAAACAGGCCCTTAAGCTAAGCTCACTTGTGTCTTTGTATTTCAGATTATATTATATATCATAAGTTCTTAGGTTAGGTGTTACTACAATTTTGGTGGAAGTGGAACCTCTATTATTCCTGAGTAGAAGGAATTGTCTAAACCCAGGAGAATAGTCTCGTTTTTTAAGAGCACAACAAGATATCCTCATCCTAAATAAAAACAAAAAAAAACCTACTAGATTGGTAAGTCTATTACAATTCTGTTACTGGAATATATGAATATGAGAATAAAATTAAGCCGAAATTATACTTTACCGCATTAAACTATACTTATGTTACACTTTGCACCTTAAACTTTTTTAATGTGTTTTTTGCACCCTAAACTATAACCCTTGTTACACTTTACCTCCCGATGTTAATTTTGCTATTAACTTGAATGGAAAAATATTACACCATGTGAAAAGACCTAATTGTCCATCTTCTCAATGCTTTAAAAACAAAAGATAAATTACACTTTATCATCATTAACTATACTTCTTATTACACTTTGCACCCTAAACTTAAACTTAACATCGGGGTGCAAAGTATAACAAATGTCATAGTTTAAGATGCAAAAAGTACATTTGAAAAGTTTAGAGTGCAAAAAGTATATTTGAAAAGTTTAAGGTGCAAAGTATAACATGAGGTATAATTTAGGGTTTCTCTAAAAAAAAAAAAATATAATTTAGGATAGTAAAATATAATTTCCCTAACATTAAATTGATGTCGTTACTTACAACAAGCTTAACTGACAGCTATTCAACTAATTTCAAATTTATAATGAAATTATGTAAGCAAAAATCGATTGCTTAATAACCTTATTTCTATCTTAAAACAAAATATACAGCTTTTTAAAGCATGGCATTCTTTAAGGTACATACGACTTTATGTTTGCTTGATAAACAAAATAAGCTTATGAAAATAAACCCATCCAAATGCAAGCACTGCGTCATTCATTGATTGATGGTCAACAACTTGTGATGTTAATATATACATTTTCTGATTTTCATATGGAAGGTCAATATATTTGATAGATTACAATCATTGCTTGAATGCTGAATCCATGGTGCAGGCAGGCTTATAAAACTGCAGGCGCTCCAATACTACAGAGGGAATCCAAACGATGGCCAAGAAGGTAGTAGCAATTCAGAGCGGTAAAGTACTCTCTTTTTATCCTTTTTTTTTTTCAACTAGTCGCTAATCCGTGCAATGTAAGGGATGATTTTAAAAAATTTATGTATATTTACTTTGCTCAAACAAATAATCATTTGGAAGTTGGAACAAGTAAGACTTCACCTTCTGCGTACTATATTCTATAAAAGTACAATTATTGCAATGAGAACTAAACATTTATACATCAATTATTGCAAAAATTGTAAATTGATTGAAACAATCATTTAATTCTTTTTTGTTAGTTCATTCTTTTTCGGATTTAAAAAAGTGTATATTATTTTTCCTCTGTGATCTAGAATAGAAGATGATACTCATTCTACATGAGCACAACAAAATTAATATATAAGAGCCAAAGGAAAAAAATAAAATAAAATGATATGTCCATAACATTTTTACAACAAATTATAAGTGGCAGGTTGTTACTGGTTGTTATTGTTGGGGCAAAAAAGTAATTTTAATGTTAAGTTTAAATTTAAACCAATAACAACTAACCACCTGTAATTTGTTGTAAAAATATTGTGAACATAACATCTCTCAAAAAAAATATCAAGAGAATACAATTTGTCTCCTAAATATATAGGAAGAAACTCATTATAAATGCTAGGGATAATAATTTAACGATTTAACTATTTTTGGAGATAACTTTATTGCTATATTCATCCACATAAGTTATAAACACCCCCTCCCTCACAAATTACAGAAGCTATTATTGAAAGCAGAAGTAAATAGAGATACATCAGAAGCTGTTATTCAAGCAGCAATAAATAGAGAAAAAACCACCACCAAAATAGCTTTCACAGAAATATTTAGAAATTCCCAAGGAAAGAAGATTCTCACTGATCCAAGACATGATGGGTTACACCATTACATGTTGTGTTGACCTTTTTGAAAAATATTATGTTATTTTCACTAACTGTTGTCATCAACAATGGTATGGTTTTTCTTTATACACGATGGCAGAACAGAACTCTTCAATGTACTGCTCCTAATCTACACTTTAAAATATTACCTGCAAGGTAATAAGATTCTTATCTAAACAATAATTCATTTTAAAGGAATCAATATATATTTTCTCCTGTCAATGAAGACTTGCAATTGGTATGCACTTTCCTTCCTTTACCGCCCATCTGAAACAAATG
Source organism: Castanea sativa (assembly GCF_040712315.1). Taxonomy (NCBI): domain Eukaryota; kingdom Viridiplantae; phylum Streptophyta; class Magnoliopsida; order Fagales; family Fagaceae; genus Castanea; species Castanea sativa. The sequence goes on from NC_134023.1 coordinate 30,157,688, forward strand.
AGAAGAAAGATTTAAATTTTATATTCTTTCATTTTACTTCCAATTCCATGGTTCCTAAAATGGAGATGTTTTAATTATTGTTTGTATTCAAATTATAATTGAAAAAACTCAACCAATTGAGAAACTTAAGAAAAGAAACTTTCTTGGGTCAATCAATCGATTTATGTGACTAAAATTCATTGGAATGTAGAAGAGAAGTAGAAGCCACAAAATTAAACTAATCCTTATCCTTTTCCATCGTAATTTATGAGTAACCATAGATGGCTTTGACCAAGCAAAAGAACAAACAGACCATGGGTGGAACTTCTAAAATGTTAAACTTCCTCTGCTCATCAAATCGATGTTTAGATCAATGACAACTATAATTTTAAACCTTGTCCATCATAACTATCCTAAAACGTACACATGCCTAGACATGGCAAAACGAGTCAGAATTTTCTAACCCGACCCGATTGACTCGCAACCCAATTGACCCATAACCCGATATTTACTTATTCTTTTTTACTTAATATGTTATGTACTTCATTATAGTTTGTCATTTTTTATTTGCCACCTTCATTTTCTCTTCCTACTTTAAACAGATTAAAGAGTATACCAAGATTAGCTTCTAGAAAATTGGAACAAGAGTTGCACCAAATTTGGGTATCAAGTGTTTAGTGGTAATTGATAAGTGGTAACAGTATCACCAGTGAGAATCTAATCACAGTTAAGGAACTCATAAACAATTGACAGATTGCATTTATTTCAAAAACAAAAAAAAAAAACTTGTTTGAAAAACACGAGCCAACTCGACCCAACTCACGACCCGACTCGACCCGTGACCCGATTGAACAGCAACCCATTTAAAAATGACCCATTTTGACCCGCAACCCGACCCGAACCACCCGTGTTGCCACGTCTTTGCAAACCCTTGCAAAAAAACTGCAAACCTTCAACTAGTAGATGAAAATAAAACATAAAAATCACAATACTTAGAAATGCAAGCCCTTATAGAAATTTCTAAGAAAAAAAAACCTGGAATTTTAAAATGAGGAGGTTTGTTTGGTTTAACAATACAATAAATGTTGTAGAAAGGAAGCCAAAATTTGTGAAAAAAAAGAGTCATTCCATGAAACTCAAGTAGAGGAAATGGGATTGAAATTCAAATATTGTTCTTCTATTAGAATCCTTATTGTTCTTTATTACAGTAGTAATATGAAACACAAAGGAGCAGGAATATGAGTATATGATAACTTACAATGTTTCCATAAGTGCAGGCATAAAAACACACTAGATAGGCAAATTTTTCCATCTTGATAACACGCATCTCTTTGCAGTGGATCACATTTTTTTTTTTTTTTTGAAAAGATGCAGTGGATCACTGAAAACTTAACATGCTTCACCTAATACCTACAAACATCACAAATAATGAACGAAATTGGACTTTTAAAAATAATCTATTTGCGTGGTTTTAATATTGGGAACAATGTTATGAGAATGAAAAAAAAAATGAAGCAATCGATGACAGTGCAGGACAGTTTGCATCAAGCATATGAACTTTTAGTTCTACTTTAAATAACATCTAAATTTTTAAGCAACTTTTGGAGTTCCATTCAAGAAAATTTATTATAAGTTACACCAAGGACCGTTCATCAAATATTTATGATGGGTTATATTATTTTGTTATGATCAAATTGGTCCCACTGATACACCAAGGGCCATTCATCATATTATAAATTATCTATGAAGACAGTTGGTTGTTCCATTGAATAAAAATCTAACAAAATCATTGTTATGAAATATGAAATATGAAATAAATTTCATCTGAGACCTAGAGTGAATTCCAATAAGATTTTGTCTCACTGAAATCTGATAAATGCTAAGTAAAGGTTCAATTCCCCAATTCACTCTATAATAATATTAAATCAATCACGGGAACCAATCAATACAGGGGAAAATATAAGATCAATTAAGTAAAGGATGGAGTGGGAACTTGTAGGTAGATCACTTTCTGAAATATAAAACCACAAAGGAAATTTCAAATAATAAAGAGTAGTCCCTTTCTAATTAAAAAAATTGTAACAAGCAATACACCAATCAACACTTACTCTAGACTGATCAAGTTTGCAGAGGACAGAGATGTTCTTAGTAGATCACTTCTTTGTTGAGTTACCATTATCTATCAAATCATAAAAGAAAAAAAATATTTGAGAGGAAATTAACATGGTCAAAATTACACAGGTTGTGAACATATTTATCACCTCCATATTTGTTCCATCTTTTAAAAGCAATCTGATTTCCTTTCTCCACCATGCTTTCCTCTTCCAGCTTTGATTTTTTACCAAAAACAGACACACTTCATCTGCCATGAACAATACCCAACAATAAGTAGAAAATTTTCAACCCAAAAATAGATGCGCTACATCTTCCATATACAAAATCAAAGATATATTTCCACAGAATTTGCTTTGCTTTTTTGATTTCTTACACAGAATTTGGGCGATGGAGAAAGAATACACCAGATTATACAATCCCACAAAAACAGTTGTCAAATTAAATAAGCCAAATACTCAAAAGAAAACCAATTCTAAACTGAATAGAAGAAGATTAAGCCAAAACTACTCCCCTCCTTCCCCCTCTTCATCCAAACTTAAAGAAAGAAAATCTCAACCACATATGAAAAACTACCTTAATATAAAAAAGAAAAGAAAGAAAGATAGAGAGAAAGAAACACTGGTGATTTATGAGTTATAAACACCAAGTTATATTCTCGCAAAAGGATACAGTTAGGAGATGCAATTTTGATTGAATTATTGAAATACAAAAGAGAGAGCAATGCACCCAATCAAATTAGCACATGCTGAAGTGAGATCAAAACCCACTACCTCTGCTAATCATTCAAAAAGATATATATACCCAAACGTAACTCTAAATCAAAATCAAGTCAACTGAAAATATCAAAGCCTAAATCATATTTAACCTGCAAGTTTATAAAACAAAATAAAAAAAATTTACCTGTAATTTTCTAGAGAAAGATTGGTCTAACAATGGTAAAGTCCCTCAAAATTTTCTCTCCCTCTCTGATAGTCTGACTCTCGCTGTCCCTTATTGATGATCTCAATAATAGTGAGAGGCCCTTATGAATATGTCAGTTTTTTTTTTTAAATAGGGAAAACTAAAAAGGTTTGAGCTTCAATTCACACCAACATAGCAAAAATAACATAACATTGTGTATCTAATTAAATATAGGCAACTGAACACAAATCGAAACGGTTTGTTTAAGCAGTCAAACTAATAGGTACAAGATGATGAATATGTAAAGTCAATAATCGTTTTTTTTTTGTAAAAATAATAGAAATAAAAAATAAATAAGAAAAATAATAATTATGTGGCCAATGACATGGCGATGAGGTGACACAACAAAAGCTCAACAACAATAAATGCTATGCTTCAGCTTTTAGATATATATAGATATAGATTGGTAAGTTACACACGCATTCTCGATGCATCTTGAACCCACAACCTTACCTTCACCTAACACTTATAAAAGAAGGAGGTGCCAACTGAGCTTAAGCTCATTTGCGGAGCTGTAAAGTACCCTTAAGTCCAACATTTTTCCATAATGATTGCACGGACAGATAGACAAAGCCATTCAATTGTATAAATGAATCAGAGTCATTTAACATCAATTGGAGTGGATCACCAGGTTTAAAGCATATAACAAAGAAATTAGCTATAAATCACAAGCAACCATGTTATTCATAGAAATGTGTTGTTCAAGCGGATGGTAGCTGCAATAAGATCAACTATTAACCTACAATAGATTTTATCTGAACTCTTTGAATTAATTGTGTAGTGACAAAAATCTCTTACAGTTGAAATTTGTAAATGTAGATTGTAGACACAAATGACGTTTTTGCAAGAAGAAAGCAAATGACCAGAAGTATCTACATTATAAAGAACAAAAGTGCACTATTTACAGAAGATCAAAAAAGTAATCCAGACCTTGTCCAATTTCCCATATTGATATGCCACATCCCCATGAACGAGCTTCCTCGAGCCGCATAGAACTCGACAATAATGATGGATAGTAAACTGCATGCTTGATATTGTCATCGTCGGAATAAAAGAACAAATGCTCCCCACTGCTCTTTTCCCACCGCAACAAAGGCCTGTGCTTCTCCAACAATGAGAGGTAATCCCTGCCAGTAACAGCTCCACCACCCAACCCTGCAGTTCCTATAACATGTCAAGATATGGAGGACACTCTTATTTTGTAAGATGAGAAACTAATAAAGAATTTTATCTACAAAGGGGTGTGTGTGTGTGTTGGGCGGCCGGGGGGTGAGGAATGCAAACACACCCCTTCAACTTTGGGTTGTTGCAAACTGACCCCATGGAGCTTCAATTAAAACTTTTACTCCTTAATGAAATTGCTCCTTCCATTTCATTTTTGTTAATTAAGAGGACTGAGAGTGGTCATGTGCACAACTTGGGTCTCAAAAATTTGGACAGAAAAGTGATCTAATGCACAACATGTGACTAAAAAATTGTTGGGCGCCTGGAAGATTTCCTCTCCATTGGAGTAAACATCTCGAAGGTTATTCTTTTATGTGTATTGTAAACAATTTGGCCAATGAGCTCTAACTCAAATAGCACTTCCTCCACCTGCATAAGCAAGGTCATGAGTTCAAGACCCACAAAGTGTGCAATTTACCAATCAAAATAGATTGGACAATATGGAGAGAATAAAAGTTGAACTTTGAGTGTTGAATGTCCTCATCATGCCATCCTTTTTCTTTTCTTTTTTGGGCTAAGTACAACTTACCCACCCGTGGTTTGGTTGAAATTTAAGTTGCCTACCCGTGGTTTAAAATTTGGCACTTTACCTACCTGAGATTATCTCAGTTAGAGTTCCATTACCCGCCTTTATTAAAAATGGGGCTAAATATGTATTTTTGCTCTGTTTTTGTCTCTCTCCTCTCAAAACATAAAATAAAAGAAAACAAGATCAAAAAGTGAGAGTTTTGTAAAAATTATAAATAAAACAAATGTTCTAATATAATCCTGATGAACATGTGTGTAATAGCTTTTATCCTACAATAAATCTCATTGAAATTGGATGGGAAAGATGATTTTGGAAATCTGACTTAAATTGATTAATTTTTATTCTGCTAGAGCCAGCATAGTTTTACTTTAGCTGGAGACAGGACAATACTAAATACTAAATACCAATCAACCAACCTACTTATTAACAATCAAGTCAACACCACTATAATGCTGACCTACTTCTTATTGCTGACTTCAAATGCGATGTTTCTAATCTCAATTACAACACAGGTGAGTAAAGAGATTCGATTTTACTTTGCATATGATATGATTAATTTATTTCTTTAAATTCTTTTGTTTTTCTTTTCTTTCTTGAGTGAATGTAGTTTTGCTGCAACCAGTTCCAGCAGCAATGAATTCCATAGAATTAGAGATCTCCTTGATACAGAAGAAAAGGAATATAATATAATTTATAATTGACAAAAATGCAAAACTGACCCTCTAACTTTCACCTTTTTTCATTTCAGTCCTCAAACTTTCAGTTTTGTCAATTTAGTCTTCTAACTTTCAATTTTTGTCAATGTAGGGCTCCGTTACATTTCTGTTAATAGCTGCCGTTAGAATTGTTTTGCTTTTTATTTTTATTTTTTTTATTCGGAATTAAAAAGAAATAAGAAAAATTTGGAAAAAAAAAAAAACATTTAGGGGAACGAAGGAAAGCAAAGAGTGCAATTAAGGCAAAACAAAGGAAAGCAAACATGGGTTCAGCATCAGAGATTGTAGCCAAGTGAGTTCGTGCATTTACTTTTTGCTACCGTCTGGGAATGTGTCTAGCCTCCACTGTATACCATGTGCAGAAACATGGCATTTTTCTGTTTTTGTTTTTGATTCAGTCAAGTTTTGCTCTGCCTGGACTGAATCAAACTCAGCCAAATCCCAACCCACAGAACAAATCACAGTCAAATACCCATCACCTACAACCACCAACCACAACCCACAACCATCGAAATTCATACCCACCACCGAACAACACCACACACCACTGAAACTTTGAAACCAACCCAAGAACCACAACCTATTCAAACCCACAACCCATTCAAACCCAAGCCTCAAACACCGATTCAACCCATTGCGGCAAACTCTGGCGATCAAAAGCCACAACCCACGGCACGCAAGGAAAAGCCACGACCCACGGCAACAAACCCAGGCGAGCAAAACGTCACCTTCAAACTCTGCCATCGCCATCGCCACTGTCACCTTCAAGATCTGCCATCGCCACCATCGCCTTCAAGATCTGCCATCAACATCGTCGCCTTCAAAATCTGACATCACCGCCGTCGCCTTCAATCTCTGCCATCGCCGCCATCATCTTCAAGCTTTGCCATTGCCTTTAAGCTTTGCCACTGAGTGAGACAGCCGAGATGGAAGAGAGAGGCGAGATGACCATCTTCGGTCTGGGGAGAGAGCAACAGGGTGAAGAGTGAAGAGAAAAAAAAAAAAAGGCAAAGAGAGAACATGATATTTTTCTGTTTTTTTTTTTTTTTCTAGGTTTTTTTTTAAATTCTGAATTAAAAAAAAAATAACGGTTCTACCGGCAGCACTAACAAAAATGTAACGGAGCCCTACATTGACAAAAATTGAAACTTAGTGGACTGAATTGACAAAACTGAAAGTTAGAGGACTGAAATGAAAAAATGTGAAAGTTAGAGGGCCAGTTTTGTATTTTTGCCTTTATAATTATAACCTTCCAGCAAAAAATAAATAACCATTTGTAAAGGGAGAGGGGGCGTAGCGTAGGAACTAGATAGCAGGACGAATGTGCATTTGGTAGATGAGAGCTCCTAAACGGATGTGCACTTTTATGTTTTTTTTTTTTAAGTTTTTAAGAGGATAGAGACATAAAAGAGAGCAAAAATACACATTTAACCTTATTTTTAACAGAAGTGAGTAACAGAACCCTAACTGAGTTAACCTCAGGTGGTAAAATGTCAAACTTTATACCACGGGTAAGCAACTTAAATTTCACCCAAACCACAAATGGATGAGTTATAATTAGCCCTTCTTCTTTTTTTTGCTAAGGTCTTTGTATGACTAGATGACTACCTTGGACAGAATCCCCCTTTTTCTTTTTTCAAAAGATCGTTCAATTTTTATATTGTAATTTCCTCAAAAAAAATTTATATTGTAATTCTTTAAGAGTGATTTAAACTATTTTCTCTCATGAATAAAATTATTTTGATTTACGAAAAACTAAAAAGTAATAAAGAAACAAGTGTAACAGAAAATATGTAGCTCCTCTAAAACCATCAGGTAAAAAAAATGGAAAAGAAGCAAGAACAAAAGAAATACCTCCTGCTAGGACAAAATCATTTCCATAGAAATTGATGCCAAGAAATATCTTGTGGGCAGGGCCCTGAGTGCTATTGCCAGTGGGACGAAGGATTAGCTGTTGTGTGGAATGAATCCACTTCAGAGGTGCATTAGGACCTGGATTTTGAGGACTTTAAAAGGCATAGGTCATTAGTGAGAATCCATCTACAGCATTGCTCAAGCTCTGAAGATCTTCTGGGCCAAAATCATGCTTTTGGAGCTTGTCTGAATGCGGTGGACCTATAACAAAGACCAACTGCAACTGTTGTCTATCATTCCTTGCTGAGCTCACAGAATGTAGTGCATGTCCAAGCTGTTTTACGAACTGTAGTGCCTAAGCTTGTAAAATAAGAAGGATCCCTCAGTAAAAAAAAAAAAATTGATTTCATGTCCAGCAAACAACACTACTGATTCACCACAAATTGAGAGAGGTAATTTGAGAACAGATACATGCTCAAAGATCCATACAACAAATAGACTTTAAATCTATCTGTGAAGCAGGTGTATTCGTATCTTTAAGTTACAGAGAAATCCCAATACTTCAACAAAAAACAAAACAAAAAACTTTAAATCTGATATGCTTGAAATGGTGAAAGGTTTGAATGCTGGATCCAAGACAAAAGGAGAACCTCTCCCAAAAAACCATTTTCTCTTCCTGCATGGACTGGGGGTGGGGAAAGGGGGGGAGATGAGAGGAATCAACAGGCAATGCAACACGAGAGAAATTTTTTTAGAGTAATATTTTATTGTTTATTTCTTTCAATTGTCTACTGAAAATGGAGATTAAAAACAACTTTAATAATTATTTCAATAATTAATTAATTAATAATTGAAACAATTGAGGAATCCACAAACTATTTTGAAGATAGTACCAAAAATTTTAGAAATTGAAACCAAAGAAGCATACAAGTATGTTACCTTAAAAAAAAGTATTACACAAGGAGCATAAAGTTTGAAATATGCCGAATTACGCATGTCTGGATCATGCAAGATACCATAAGCTGCCCACCTTGACCAAGATTCTAGCACAATACCATCATATCCCATATCCTTAAATATAAGAAAATCCAAAAAAAAAAAAATTAACAAAGGTTTTTTTATTTAAAAATAAATAAATAAATAACCTTGACCTAATCACAGGCACAAACTACAGAAATCATTGAACAATAAACACCCTGCCCTAGGTATGAACAAGTTAATCACATTCTAAACAAATATAAATTAACCCTATAAAAGCTGTGTGTGTGCACACATGCACTTGTGCATGGGGATTTGAATGTAGGCTAAAAATATTCATTTCAAATTTCAGTTGACTGCCATGGGCCTCCTGAATCATTGAAACTGCACAATGGATCTCCCTTTCTTCGCATAAACAATTCATTAAAAGGATGTCACCCAAAACACTGAAGGTAAATTAACAAGAAAAGAGAAACAATAACAAAACAGAAGCAAAGGCAAATAAAAATAAAGAAAAAGATTCCAAATTAACACATATAGTATCGTTGAAGTCCAGAAAGCGATCAACTATAGAGGGATATGACTCTGTCATCCAAGCATACAATTTGAGCAGAAAAGAGTTCTTAAAGTCACTAAAAGAATGCTCTTTAACCACCAAACATGCAACCATTCTATTCTGTTTATAGACATGAAAGTAAGCATGAGGAAGAAACTCTCCAAAATGACCATAATTTTCAGCTTCAAAAATGATCTCTCCATCTACATGAAACCCATACAGAGTTAATTGTCTAGCTTTTGTTTTACTAAGTTCAGCCGTGGCTGATGCTAAATACCCATATATAATTTTTTGTATGCTTACTTTCAGATAAGGCTTCAATAGATATTAACCCCAATTCAACCACCCCGTTTGCAGTGCCCTCACCCTTTTTTAATTGTTGTCACTTAGGATGAATTTAGCTGAAATGAGAATGTTGAGATGGAAAATTAGAAATACAAGGAAATATGGGATATGAAATTGAGAAATGCATTTAAAGATATAAATGGCTCATACCGATGGAAAGATAAGGGAGAGCCACTTGAAATGGTTTGGTCATGTGTAAAGGAAAACGATTAATACACTGATGAGAAAGTAGTGAAAAAATGTGTAAATTAGGAGGTGACAGAGAGTATGATTTTAGATAAGATAGAAAGGTAGAGAAGAATGCATATGGCTGATCCCAATTAGTTGTAAAGATCCATAGCCAAACCTAAAATTTAGGGGACTAAGTCTTTATTGTTGTTGTTGAAGTATTTATAGACTTATGATTCATATTGTTAAATGCATGCATTGATTAAATCATGCCAAAAAAGGAACAACGCAAAACACATGCACAGATTGGAATTGGGTTCAATTGAATACTTTCGAACCCAACTCTATGCCATGCTAGTTTTAAGGTGTATGTTTGCAATAGCACAGAATTCTTCTCGTCCTCAAGGACCCAAGTACCCTGTTATCACATCGGATAAGCATTAAGCTGAAAATGAGAACTAACACTGATTTTTTTTTTTAAAAAAAGGGAAGCCAGAGGTAACACTAAAAAAAATGAGTGAATCAAACTTAAGATGAATCAAAACGAACCAAAGTATTCCTTTCTGACATGCAGAAAATGAATCACTTTTCATTAGAACATGGGCTAATATGCTTAAAAGTATCCAGAAATATATGAAATAGAGCCTTACTTGCACTCTGTTACAATAAGTTTAATAGCTTTATCCCTTTGCTTACTCCTCGTAAGCAATTCTGTAGGAAATGCTTCCAGAACAACTCTGGGTAAAACCTATATACAAAGGATATATCATTAATAATGATTAGACAATTAATCTAGGTTTTCAGAAGATTATCAGCAAGTGTGGCTCATTTTTTTTTTCTTAATAAGTGCGTGTGGGTCAATTTTTTCAAAAAAAAACATTCCTCCAAATCAATCTGGAGCAATCTTCACCAACCCATTACGTGGCAAATTAAACCAAGTGTTATTTTATTCATGTGATTTATTTGATAGCCTCATATAGATAAGTTAATGACTTATGTGATCATGGTACATGTGTATGGTCATTTAAATCATCAAGTAATAGTTTGGTGGAATTTACCTCTGAAACAATTTGGAGGAAAATTCTATCATTTTTTTATATAAGTATGATGGACTATGTTATTTTAAAACTGATCAACAACTCCGTTTTTGCATGGTTAACAATCTCTCAATAAAGTCTCTCCCTATATGTAAAGGACCCTCTCTCATTTTATAACATGCTTCACCAAATTCATTCATCATTTGTAATTATTGAAACTTCAATAATTGAATAACCTCTCAACCGAATTATATAGCAAATAAATTGGACAAAAGGCACATGCAGACTTCTTTCTTGGATTGGTAAGCTATAAGTCCAATGGATGCTAACCCAAAACCTGACCCTTCACCCCATTCACATTGGGGGAGATGCCATTTGATATAGAGCTCATTGTCAAGACATGTGCAATATGTTGTCATCAAATTATCAAACCTATTTAGTTGTCAATTTCCTGAAGGAAGAAAAGGCCTAAACTAAAAATAAAATAAAATAAAAAAGAATTTCTTTGCCATACCCAAGCATCTCCTGACCTTCTAAACTCTGAGATCCATCCTACATCAGCACTATGTCTCCCCTCAAGTATTAAGCCCGTCCCTTGGCTGGCAACAAAAAGAATGAAAAGAAACTCATACAACAATGTGAAGTTCATAAGTTTAATAAAGCATGGACATCTTAAACATCCGCAAGGATTTAGAGGATACTTGATGCAAAGGAGCCAAGATTTTATGTTTTAATTTGCAATTAATATTGTTTTTGAATTTGAATTTTGAATTTGGTCATTAGAGTTGAGGGTTTTAAGGGATTCTTAGATGTTTTCCATATTGGTGTAATACCCTAAACCCTATTTAACTAGTACTCCTATAATGGTGAAAGACAATGGAATTTGAATAAGAATAATATTATTATGAGTTGAGAAATGTCTCCTCCCTTGTTTTCTTTGTTTGGTGGTGATGCCAAACACCCTTAGGTGGTTATGCCTAGGGTTTCCAGGCAGGTTCTAGGTGGTGAAGCCTAAGATTTGTTCTATTGTTCCTTTTGTTACTCTTTATTTCCTTTTATCTACTGTGTGCTGCATCAATACTGCTCCACCTACATTTGTGATTCTTTTTCCCCATTTTGGATAAGTTTTACCTGCAATAATGATCCAGGGACAATCAAACCCAACCAACCAGCCCCCGCCCAGAAAACAAAAAATAATCACACATACAAGTTGGTTCATTTTTAATTTTATTTAACCAACAATTCTATCATGGCCAAGGTTCTCAAAATTGAGATCTTACGTAGGGTTGTTGAAGGTAGGTAAGATCATAGATCGTAGGATTGGATCGTGAATCGTAAGATCCTACATATTTTCAGATTTAAAGCAAAAAACACATTGATATGGCTTTGTATATTGAATAATCATGTAAATTATAAATTCATCTATAAAAAAACTTAGATTTGCATCATATGATGTAATTTGCATGTCATGCATCGCTAAGACTATATTAACGAAACAAATATATTTAAGTTTTGACCCAATGTATCTAAAAAGTTCAATAAATTTTTAATTAGCAACCAAATACCAAAATATTTATCAAAACATATGGAAAATATTTTCCAAGTTCTAAGTTCCAAATTTGAAATCCAAAATAAGTTAGCAAATGGAAACTAGCTAACTACAATATGAAATCCAAAAGTAAGATGATTATTAAGGTGAAGTGAACATTTAATTATTCTCATTCTAACATTCTTATAACCACCGACCTAAATTCCTAATCATCATCATCTATTTCATCATCCATGTAGACATCATATATTTGTATACTAGAACTACAAAAGACATCAAGAAATAATTTCACACTCAGCTATTCAAGTTATACCACCCAGCAACAATTAAAAAGTATGCTCAAAAAAATCAATCAATCAATATACAAATACAAACGTAACCGATAAAATTATATATAAAAAAATATTTTAGTAATATTAGAACATAAATTAGTATAATGATCAAACAAATTTAACAACATTATAGCTTAAAAGGCAGCAAAGCCAACATCAAATTCTTCATTTAGAAATATTGAAGCATTCCTTCATTTTGATTACAAGTAAACTAGAAACTAGAAAACATTTGCTTAGGTTAACAAAATTTTATAAAATAAAAAATAAAAAGTGATACCATCACAACATGAAAAAATAAAAACCCTTAAAAGTTTCATAAAAACAAAAAATTTATTCCATAAAAAAACCAAAAATTTATGTTTTTGGTAGGATCGGTAGAATCTCATACGATCCAATGATTCTACACGATCCTACGTACGATCCTACCATTTTTACGATCCTAGTGCAATCCTAAACATTTTGGTGATATGAGATCATAAAACCGTGCAATCCTACGATCCAGATCGCAATTTTGACAACCATGATCATGACCAACAGAGTGGCTCTAACAAGATTGTCAAATAGAGGATGATAGTGGAGTATAACCACCCCCTTTCATCACTTGGCCAAAATTTAAAATTTGGGAGCTTATCTCTTCAAATCATACTAGACAGGTGATAAATGTGTAAACTTGGAATTAAACCTTTTTGCTATTTTATAGCCCTTAGAGTTCCTGCACAGCTCCACAACACTAGGTTTCAATATCAAATGGATCAAAAATTTTAAAGATATATAAAACTATTAAGCCATGTTGTAAGGAACAGAAAAGGAATTTAAAGGTAGCTGGATTCGAGGTCAGCTAGGCCTCCTAAGAACAAGAATTGGAGAGAGGGATAGAGACAACAGAGAGAAGCGTATTGTTCATTAACTGTTTGATCGATTCCTCATGTACAAGTTGTTGCTCCCCTTATACTATTCCCTAAGCTCTGCCCTCTGCAACTAACAACACACACACAGCCGTCACTAACAAACTTCCTATACCAACTGACAAGATACAATGCAACTAACTCCAACAGAATCCTATTGCAGCAACTATTAGAGTACGTATGGTAGTGATAGTGAGTACATATGGCAGCGATAGTAATCCTAACATGTGTGCTATATGACAAACAACAACAACATTCAACCCCCCCCCCCCAAAAAAAAAAAAAAAACAATCCTCAACAAGATTAGTCAGGCCAGCCACATGTATTATTTTCCTCCATTCAATTCCATCCGAAATCATAGTATCCATTACTTCCTTAATTGACATGTTCTTTTTAACTACTTCTACTAATGTTATTTTTGGTCCTCATCTACCTCTTTTTCGATCCCCCAACTCAAATCCACTCACCATTCCTTACTGGTGCATTAAAAACAAAGCTGCGCACTATATATAAAACTAAAACTATAATCTCTCTTTCTTTTCCCTCAATCCAAAAAAGTGAAGTGTCCTAAATCAAACTCTAGAACATTCACTTGGCTCCTAGTTCCTACTATGAATGACACATTACTTGATAAGGCATAGGGAAATGAAAACAAAGGCACAATTACATGAATTTTTCACATATCAGTTTCATCCCAAATTTTAGAAATGACAAAACGGAGCAAAAAGTAATACCATAGAGTAATGTAGGCCAGTATAAAATGTGTATAATAACGGTGTGACGTTTTTCTCCGAGACCTTTGAATTCTCCTGAATTTCATATATAACATTAAAAATAGATACATACTTTTTATGAAAAAGAATCTAAAATTTCTCTCTTTCACAACAAAATTGAAGCAGACTCTGTTTGGTTGCCGAGAAAAATCCAGGAAATGAAGAGCTCAAAACCTAAATAAATAAATAAATCCTAAAATCTATCAGAAATTAAACATAGCGTAGACATAGAAAATGAGTTTACGGGCGAAATCGATAATTAATATTAAAAAAAAAAAGTTTGCTTTCTCGTATTTTCTGAGGAACCAAACGGAGTAATGCGGGTACAGAGAGTGTGATGGCAGTACAGTAGTACTCACAGTGAGGATTTCTTGGAAATCGACGTTGGCTTTAACGAGGCGGAGTCGAAATCGTAGCGTATTTTATAATGTACACGAGTACGGAAATGGCAGGAGATACGATGAAGAAGAGGACGAAGATAATGACGAGCCAGCAATCCAACGAGGCCGAGTCGCCGAGTTCGACTTGCTGCTCTCCTTTATTCGAACTCGGTGCGACTTCTTGCCCATTTGCCTCACACACCGAGGCAGCCAACCTCTTCCCTTATAATTGGCATGGAATCAGGAGACTTTTTTTTTTCTATGCGATTTTTTTTTTTTTGAATTTTTCTATGATGTTAATAATGTATTAAATGAAAAAAAAAAAAATATATATATATATATATATATACACATTTTTATATGAAATACTGAACTTTTATTAAGAACTAGAAAAGCTTATTACATCTTGAGCTAAGCTTGCTCTAAAAAGCAAGGATTATCTTCTATCCAAGTCATAAAATTAACAACACCTAAAGCGTGTTTGGCTAATAGATGGGCTGCATTATTTCCCTTTCTCCTCACATGGGAAAACTCTATCCCCCAAAACTCTTTACTCAGCTCTTGCACACCTTGTATAATAGTAGCCACAGAGGAAGGTGGGTCTGAGATCTCACATAAGGCCCTATGGATGATGAGCGCGAGTCACCTTCCAAGATTAAGTTGTGGATTCCTATATCTTTCGTAAATATCAAGCCCACTTCATGCGCTAAGGCCTCTGCCTCCACGACACCCAATGGTGCATGAATTTTCTTGCTCATTGCAGCCTCAAGCCGGCCCATATCATCTCTTATAATCACTCTAACTCCAATTGTTTTTCGGCTTGTACAAATAGCTGCATCTACATTTACCTTGAAAACATTACCCGGAGGTGGGATCCACATGCCCTTGACTTCAACCACAGGTGTTGTGCTTTCCATGCAAGCTGATGGGACTAACGAAGTTGAACACGGACAAGGTTAGCCATGACGAACCTGACGGATTATCTGCGTCATTGGCGAGAACATTAAATGCCATTTAATGCTGCGAATAATTTCCTGGACCGTTACAAGACCAGCTGGACGAGCCAGTGGAAATGCATTAAAACCCATTACTCCGCTAGAGACGTTATCAAGGGAGACATTAACACCACAACGGCTATAGTCCAGAAGGATATATAAATCCCTCACAACACTAATACGAGGTACACACAGAATCACAACATATACTGAACTATTTTTGATATTTTGACTGCCACCTTCTTTCATACTAACTTTGGCATCGGAGGCGTTGTGGCAGGCACCACACTGATGACCATTTGAGTGAGTTCTCGCTTCCATCGCGTCGCCAGAGCATGACCGGCACCGTCTAGACGAACCCAAAGAAACTGACGAACTTCTGCTTCATCAGTTTGGCACCGTCTGTGGGAACGAAATTCTCATACTACAAAAACGCGGTTCCTACCCGCTCCAATATCCAGATGGAATCCAACCAGGATTCAGCGGCCTTGGCACAGCAAGTTCAAACTCTCGCGGCCACTGTCGAAGAACTCACTAGACAGAATCAGGAGATGAGACAAAGGCTACAGCAGGAGGAGAACCGGTCAAGGGCAGTCCAAGAGGACGAAGGGGAAAGCCACGGGAGAAGTGACCGACGAAGGACCATTACTCCAGAGGAACAACATTCCGACCTCCTCCAAGAAATGAGAAAGGAGATGGACGAACTAAGAAATGCCATCAAAGAGAAGACGGATCGAAGCCTAGATAGAATGGTCAGGGCAACGGACTCTCCCTTTACCATGGCGGTTTTAGAACGACCGGTACTAGCAAAATTTCGATTGCCTCAACTCGAGCCTTTTGATGGGCTCAAGGATCCCCAAGATCACCTTAATACCTTCAAGATGACCCTAGGCCTTCAACAGCCCCCTGATGAGATAATGTGTCGTTCTTTCCCTACTACGTTGAGGGGGGCTGGAAGAGAATGGTTCACGAGATTACCCACTTCGTCCATTGACAACTTCGAGCAATTAAGTAGTGCCTTTCTGCGCCATTTTGTTAGAGGGCAACGTCCCAAAAGACCAGCGGATCACCTGCTCACTATTAAGCAAGGGGAGAGGGAGACCTTGCGGTCGTACGTGAAACGCTTCACTCGAGAAACCTTAGAGGTGGACGACGCGGACGACAAGGTCCAACTGACAACATTCAAAGCGGGGCTTAAGTCCAGAGAATTCGTCGTCTCGCTGGCAAAGAATCCACCCCGGACAATGGCCGAGATGCTAATGAAAGCCCAAAAGTACATGAATGCCGAGGACGCATTGGCAGCCATTGTAGACGAGGAGAGGCCGAAGAAGGAAGGAAGGAAGGAAGACGAACATAGGGGACAAAAGAGGGAGCGCCCAGGCCGTCGAGGAGGTGACGTAGACAAGCGAAGGGATGATAAAGCTCCACGACCGGTAAAATTTACACCTCTAATTATGCCTGTTGACAAAATTTTGACACAGATCCAGGATCAACACTACCTTCAGTGGCCGAGACCCTTGCAGTCATCACCTAACGTGCGTGACAAAAATAAATACTACCGATTCCACAAGGATCACGGCCATTACATGGAGGATTGCCGAGACCTGAAAGGACAGATAGAGGAGTTGATACAGAAAGGAAAACTTCAGAAGTATGTGAAAAAGGGCGAATCCAGCAAGTTCGAAGACGGCAACAAGAGCCAACGCGAATCCTCATCCAAGAATGAGATTCGTCCATCCCAACCACCACAGGACGTGATCGGGGAGATAAGCACAATCGCAGGGGGGCCATTCATGAGGGGATCATACAAGTCCCTCAAGAAAACATGCCAAAGGCAAGTAAACAGCGTCCATATGGAACCCCTATTGAAGCAAAGACGAACAAACCAGGACATATTTTTCAACGAAGAGGATGCCCGGGGAGTAAGGCATCCGCATAATGACCCCCTAGTTATAGCACTCACAATTGAGGGGTTTAACACTAAAAGGGTCCTCATAGACAACGGCAGCTCCGCAGACATCATGTACTTACCGGCCTTCCAACAGTTGAAACTAGATCCTGGTAGATTGTGCCAATTCGATTCCCCCCTCGTCAGCTTTAGCGGAGACAGGGTATACCCCAAGGGCATTGTGACTCTGAAAGTCACAATAGGAGCCTACCCGAAGCAACAGACCCGTCAGTTGGACTTCCTAGTGGTAGATTGCCCCTCCTCATATAATGTGATCATTGGGAGACCCACGCTCAACAGGTGGAAAGCAGCTACGTCCACTTACTGCCTAAAGGTAAAATTCCCAACCGAAGACGGAGTCGGCGGGGTAAAAGGATACCAAGTCTTGGCCCGAGAGTGCTACCAGGCAGTCTTGGCTACAGGGGAAAACCACACGTGGACGATCGAGGAAGAAAAAGAAAACAAAATGGAAGCTATGGAAATAGTAGAACTCGTCGAGGGGGAAACTGCAATGGTGACAAGGATAGGAACAACCTTAAGCCCCGAGATGAGGAAGAAACTCGTCCAATTCCTTAAGGAAAACTTGGACGTATTTGCATGGAGTCACGAGGATATGCCCGGGATACCACGCCAAGTAATCCAGCACGAGTTGAACATAGACCCCAGGAAAAAGCCCATCCAACAGAGACGACGAGTCTTTGCCCCCGAACGAAACCAAGCAATCACCGACGAAGTTAACAGGTTGTTGCAGGCAGACTTCATCCGAGAGGTTTATTACCCCAAGTGGCTGGCCAACGTCGTGCTAGTGAAAAAAGCGAATGGGAAGTGGAGAATGTGCATAGACTTTACGGACCTGAACAAGGCATGCCCGAAGGACAGTTTTCCCTTGCCTAGGATCGATCAGCTGGTAGATTCTACAGCCGGGCATAAGTTACTGACGTTCATGAATGCTTTTTCAGGATACAACCAGATAAAAATGGCTGAGAAAGATCAGGAAAAAACTGCTTTTATCACAAGTCAAGGGCTCTACTGCTACAAGGTGATGCCCTTCGGACTAAAGAACGCAGGAGCAACATACCAAAGACTAGTAAACAAGATGTACAGCAAGCAAATTGGTAGAAACATGGAGGTGTATGTGGACGATATGCTCGTTAAGAGCAAAAAGGAGGTGACACACCTGGACGATCTGAGAGAGACGTTTGATACCCTCCGAAAATATCAGATGAAGCTAAACCCCAGTAAGTGTATGTTCGGGGTAGCCTCAAGGAAGTTCTTGGGATTCATGGTGTCCCAAAGAGGAATAGAAGCAAATTCGAAAAAGGTACAAGCAATACTTAACATGACATCACCAAAGACCGTCAAGGAAGTCCAAGAGCTCACAGGGAAGATCGCTGCACTCAATAAATTCGTCTCTAAAGCAACCGACAAATGCCTACCCTTTTTCAAGACATTGAAGCAAGCTTTTTCCTGGACTAACGAATGCGAGGTGGCATTTCAAGAGCTCAAACGTTACCTGGGCAATCCGCCCCTCTTGAGCCCCTCAAAGGCAGGGGAAAACCTCTATTTATACCTGGCGGCATTAGCCACGGCCGTCAGTGCGGCCTTGATTCGAGAGGAAGATAAGAAGCAGCTTCCAGTTTACTACGTCAGTCAAGCGTTCCAGGGAGCAGAGGCCAGGTATCCCAAGATAGAGAAGATCACATTTGCCCTAGTAGTAGCTTCACGGAAGCTACGACCATACTTCGAAGCACACCGTATCCTCGTAATGACGGACCAACCAATCAGAAAATCCATGAATAAACCTGAGGCAGTGGGGAGGATGGTCCAGTGGGCAATCGAGCTCAGCCAGTTCGACATCGAATACCATCCCAAAATAGCCATCAAGGCGCAAGCCCTAGCAGACTTTATTGCCGAGTTCACCCTTCCAGAAGATGACGACGGCAGAGATAAGGTAGAACAATGGACGATTCAGACTGACGGCTCATCAGCCCAAAAAAGAAGGGGAGTATGGGTCAACATAAATACCCCCGATGGAGAAAAGCTCAGTTATGGAGTCCAATTAAAATTCCCAGCGACCAACAACGAGGCCGAGTACGAATGGATACTGACAGGGCTAAGACTCGGGAAAGCCCTTGGGATTAAGAACCTGCTTATTCAGAGCGACTCCAAATTGGCAATAGGGCAGATCAGGGAAGAGTATGAGGCAAAAGAGGAGAGAATGCAGAAGTACCTTAAGCTGACGAGACATTTAGCCCGTGAGTTCGATAAGTTGGCCTTCGTTCAGATCCCGAGAAACCAGAATATGGCAGCTGATGAGACTGACGAAGTTGAATACGGATGAGGTTAGCCATGACGAACCTGACGGATTATCTGCGTCATTGGCGATAACGTTAAATGCCATTTAATGCTGCCAATAATTTCCCAGACCGTTACAAGACCAGCTGGACGAGCTAGTGGAAACGCATTAAAACCCATTACTCCGCCAGAGACGTTATCAAGGGAGACATTAACACCACAACGGCTATAGTCCAAAAGGATATATAAAGCCCTCACAATACTAATACGAGGTACACACAGAATCACAACATATACTAAACTATTTTTGATATTTTGACTGCCACCTTCTTTCATACTAACTTTGGCATCGGAGGCGTTGTGGCAGGCACCACACCGGTGACCATTTGGGTGAGTTCTCGCTTCCATCGCGTCGCCAGAGCGTGACCGACACCGTCTGGACGAACCCAAAGAAACTGATGAACTTCTGCTTCATCACAAACATTGGCTGTCTTAAAATCCTCAACATATTGTGTTGCCCAGCTAACCAGCTCCTTGCCACGCCATCGCTTGCCTCCATGCCTTGTCAGTGGCGGCTCCAGGAATTTTTTTCAGGGTGTTCTTCAATGAGTATAAATTACACAATCTAATAAAAAGAAAATTTTGTATATTGACAACAGCAACAATTAAAAAATACGCAAATACATAAAATTTACAATTTCCTTCTACGAGTTTTCATATTTTGAAATCGTTGCATAATAGTCTTATTATTAATGCTACAATAATAATAAAATTATTAATTATTGTTGTTCAGTTGTTTCATTAATTTATTTTTCTTTTATAAACTATAATTTGTTATATTGTTGTTTTATTAATTATAAAATTATTAATTGTTGTTTAGCCTAACATAATTTAATTTGTTTATCTTTTATAATGTATTGGTTAATTAAATTATTAATTATTTTTTATTAGTTGCTTCTCCCAATTAATTATTGGTTAATTAAATTACTGTTCATTAGTTGCACTAGCACACACCCCATATGCATTTACTTCCCCCAATTTAAAACCTAGAAGTATATTATTTTCTGAATTATTATATTTCTTTCTTTTGAAGAATGAATTAATGATTATTATCTTTGCCCATATTATCAATTAAATTATAACCCACTAAGTATAATGACTGAGATTCAACAAATACCAATAGTAGACAAATTGTTTTTCAAATTTCAATGTCTAAAATGCTCATAAAAAATTTAAATGTATAAAAAATCTTATTAAATACAACTAATTAAATTTTCTAGTATTATTTTAGATATGATATACTTTATAGTATATTATATTCATTCATAATGTTATATAATATAAAATACTTTAACAACAAATAAGCATGAAAATGAAAAATCATATAAATCATAGGGCCCACACCTAACCACTTGTGTGGGTATTATCAATTGCTTTTGAAGACTTCAAGTTGAACCATACACATGGTAGAGGCAACAGGCAATTGATAAGTGTTTCTTGGTTGGGCAAAGTGTAACACTAGTACTCTACTTCGTAGACAACGGAAGAACCAAAGAAGTAATGAAAAGAAAAAAAGAGAGCAGATCAGATTAGGATGCCAGAGATTGAGAAAAGTGTGAAGACTCACTTGTTATGGTTGCCACCGTTGCATCATGTGTATGTTGCTCTATTGCTCTAGGTACGTTGGAATAAGATTCTAGCGGACTTGCGGCGATTAATTCGTTGATGTGCTTAGTGCTCTGTTCTGGTTTTGCTTTACTTAATGATTCTGTTGCTCTGGTTTCTTTAGGTTAGGTTGTAATCGCGTATATTGGGTTTTGATTTTTGATTATTTTTTTAGAATACGTGGGTTTGCTACCATGTTGGGTTTGCTTTACCTTGTATTTTTTCTTTAGATTGGGTTTGTAATCTATCGTTTAGGATTGATGTTGGGCTATTTTTTTCTCTGGTGGGCTTGCTTTTGTTACAATTTTTTTTTTTCAGATTTTCGTTCAAAATTTTTTTTGGGCTTTTTTTTTTTTTTTTTTTGCACTCAAAAGTAGAACAAATAAATTTTTTTTTTTTTGAGGGTGTTCCTCAGTTTGGTTAAGGGTGTTCCTAATTTTTTTTTAAGGGTGAACAAATAATTTTTTTTAATTATTATATATATATGTAAAAAAATTTTCAGGTCAGGGTGTTCCTGGGAACACCCTAGCCTGAACGTGGCGCCGCCACTATGCCTTGTTATATTACGATTGTGCCAAATGGCCCAAGCCGTGCACACCATCTTTGCCACCACATCAATATCAATCCTTTCCACCATCATTAGGCCCCATAGTAGATCAAAGAAGGACTGGACTCTCTCATATCTCAGTGGGACAGCAATTTTTGCACACGACCACACTTCTCTAGCACTCGGACAAGACCACAGTGCATGACCTGTTGTCTTAATATCCCTTCTACACTCATCACAGACGTGATCTTCTACCACTCTACGACGCATGAGATTTGCCTTCGTGGGAAGACTA
This sequence comes from Castanea sativa, assembly GCF_040712315.1. NCBI lineage: Eukaryota > Viridiplantae > Streptophyta > Magnoliopsida > Fagales > Fagaceae > Castanea > Castanea sativa. The sequence continues at coordinate 30,179,833 of NC_134023.1, forward strand.
TCTCTGCAAGCCCTTCATGCAAAGTGGCGTACTTTGTGGGGCAGGGGTAGGGCCCACAGCTTATTCCAAAACAATCTCACTTGACTACGCTCCGAACTGGCAACCTGTTCGCCACCCTCCGAGAGTCTCATGGCTAATTTGTAGGCACTCTTGACGCTGAACTTACCATTAGAAGCTTCTGCCCATATTAGCCTATCAACGGGAAGGCAAGAGCTAAATGGTATTCCTTTGATCATCTCAGCTTCATGGGGAAGGAAAAGAACATCTTAAATGCTAGACTTCCAGCTTGCCGTGGCATTATCAATCAGCTCACTGACTCTTGTGTCTGGGTGCAAAAACTGTCTAGGGAAAGCCACTTTGAAAGTGGATGGTGATGGTAGCCATTTGTCCCCCCAAATACGAATATCACTCCCATTTCCCACTCTCCACCTCATACCCTCTCTCACCAATTTTTGAGCAGCCATGATACTGCGCCAGGAGAAAGAAGGGTTGTTACCTAAAGAAGCTTCAATGAAGTCACACCTTGGGAAGTATTTTGCCTTGAGCACCCGGTGCACCAAAGAGTTATGGTTTGTTTGAAGCCTCCACCCTTGTTTAGCTAGGAGCGCCAGGTTAAATTCTTTAAGTTTCTTGAAACCCATGCCACCATTATGTTTTGGCTCACATAATTTCTCTCAACTTAACCAGGCTATTTTCTTCTCGTTCTCCTTCTGTCCCCACTAGAAATTTCTTATCATACTAGTCAATTCCTCGCATAAAGCATCCAGAAATTTGAAGCAACTCATAGTATATGTTGGTATGGCTTGGGCCACCGCCTTGATCAGCACCTCTTTACCAGCTTTGGACAACAATTTTTCCTTCCATCCTGCTAACTTTTTACGAAGCTTTTCCTTAATCTCATTGAAAGTGCTCCTTTTATTCTTCCCTACCAATGACGGCAAACCCAAATATTTCTCGTGCTGCTTTATTACCTGAGCTCCAAACCTTTGTTTTATCTCCTTTTGAATTTCATGGGGGCATTCCTGCTGAAAAACAGAGATGTTTTTGCCAGATTTAACTGTTGGCCCGAAGCTTGTTCATATACTTTCAGAATTTGTTGAAGGGTATCACATTTTGCCAATATTACCCCTAGATGGAACAATATTACCCATAGGAACCCCATTAATCTTTATAGAATATGTGACAGTAGAGACACATTGCATAATAAGACTCCTCCATTTTTCATCAAAACCCAATTTTTCCATAATTTTATTCAAACACTCCCATTCTACCCTATCATACGCCTTACTCATATCTAACTTCAAAGCCATCTCCCCATTATAGACAAAATTTAGCTACAAAATTAGTTGTAACCTTAAGTTACAACCTAACTAAATATCTTTTTATGGGAGGTGAATTTTGACAAATCCATCATTAGATTACATCTTTTTCTTATATCCTCTATGCTAGCAAAATTTTAAAAAAAATTTAAAAACAATAGTTATGTCATCAATAAATTGTTTAAATTGAAGTTTTTGTAATATAAAATTATGCATAAAATATTAGCTTATAGATTATACATTAAATAATATTCGATTAATACAAAACTTGACATGTGTATTAAGATAGTAAAAAACATGCAATTCAACGTTTAAATTTTCAAAATATATTGTAATGTTTATTTTATTAAGGAAAGTTGTAATCTAAGGCTACAATCAATTTTTTAGCTAAATTTTCTCCTATTACTATTATGAGTCTAAAAGGCTAGAATGTCAATGAAAAATTATTAGAATAAAAAAAAAAAAGTAAATGTTGATAATAATGAAAAAAATGTCTATAAAAAATAATTTTGCAAGGTGCTTAACATGATAATAACATTGATTTAAATGGAGTTGATTAGCCAAAATGATGAAAATAAGATAGTGTGAAGGCAAGTGTCAGAAGAAGCAAGAAAAGAAAAGACAAGACAAGAATGAAAAAAGACTCACCGCTCGTGTACCCTCGAGAAAAAGGTAGCCCATGACGTTTGTGTTACATCCCATTGTACGCTCTCGAACAAAGTTGTCAGGACCACTGGCATAGACTGACTAAGGTAGATGGGGAGGGTCAATAGGACCACCAGCAATAGGATCAGCTTGGTATAAGCATCGCTTTTGGATATCATTATGTGCAAAAATACAAGAAAAGAAGAATAGAGGGAAATAGAGAGAAAAGGATGCATACCTCCTAAATGACGGCAGGCATGAGACGAGTCTCACAAAACTCGTGATACTCCATGCCATTCGTGAGATGCTCAGCGTAAGGTATATCAACACTCCATAGCTGGTACTTGGCATCTGTCATGGAAAGCAAGGCAAGAATGAATTGCGAAGGATCCAAGGGGAACCGCAGTACGTCATCACCAACCAACTGGCAACATACCCTCTCTGCCAAACAAATAACCCTCAGACCGGCACCTTCGAAAGGCTAGGTGATTTCGGAAGAGATGATGGCGGCAGCCTCCAAGTTTGGGTCTGCAACAATAGGATTACCCACCCACGGACTCCAAATGACCTGTGACCACGCATAGGGTTAAAAGGAAGATCCTAGGAACGTGTAAGAGAAAGTAACAAAGGATAGTGGATATTTAACTTACCTTTAAAAGATAGTTAAAGTGAGTCTTGACTAAGGAGAAACTCCTCAGATCCACCTCCACTCCACAAGCAATAAGACCGTAATTCACAGCCCAGCGTTGAAAAGAGAAAACACAGTTTGCAAGATGACGGTTTGCAAGACGACAATTTGCAAGATGACAATTTGCAAGATGACAGTTTACAAGATGACAATTTGTGACACGACAATTTGTAAGATGACAGTTTGCAAGATGAATGGGTATAGTTTACAAGATGACAGTTTGCAAGATGACAATTTACAAGATACAGATATAGGTATAGTTTGCAAAAGTGTGAAGCACAACTTTTAATCATAGATGACATTTGAATGAACATATTTACAAGAATGGTAAACATAGACATTGTAATGTAGGATGAGAGAACTAACCTCAAAGAGCTTCCTAGGCCCATTAGCTGACATAAAGTCCCTCTATTGAGTGTGTCCAAAGATGAGTACATGTAAGCAAGACATGCTTGGCTCCAATCAGCATCCTGAGCCTCCTCGAAATCCCGAAAGATGAAAATTTGCAAGATGACAGTTTGTGAGATGGTAGTTTGCAAGATAATAGTTCACAAGATGAATGGGTACAATTTGCAAGATGACAGCTTGCAAGATGGTAGTTTGCAAGATGACAGCTTGCAAGATGGTAGTTTGCAAGATGACAGTTCGTGAGAAGACAATTTGCAAGAGACCAGTTTACAAGATGGATGGATATAGTTTGCAAGATGACAGTTTACAATATGACAATTTTCAAGACATAGATATTGGTATAGTTTGCAAAGTGTGAAACACAATTTTTAAGTATAGATGATTTGTGGATGAACATAATTACAAGAATGGGAAATACATATATTGTAAGATAGGATGAGAGAACTAACCTCAAAGAGCTTCCAAGTCCCCACCAGCTAACGTAAAGTCCATCCGCTAAGTGTGTCCAAAGATGAGTACAGGTAAGCAAGACATGCATGGCCCTAGTTGGCCTTTCGAGCCTCCTCGAAATCTCGAAAGAGGGACAGCCAACTCAGAGACTGTAAGAAAATCTGGTTTTGTATCTCATACAAAACACATAGCGGAAACAACAAACAATGATCTATTTCATTCATGATTGATAACGTGCACTATGTAAATTTCAGAATTTAAGAACAAGATAGTGTACCTTGGTGTGGTGAAATTCAAAACCAAATATTGAAGTACTTGGGAATACTTTTAATCTTCATTCCAATTTCACTTTACGCCCAAGATGTGTGGTCTCTCAATCAGTTTTCAAAGGGAGAATAAAAGTGTGTCTAACTATCACATACACACCATTTCTTATATCACTAATAAAAATTATGTATGTTTCTCCCTTTATAACTAACCGATTATCTAATTGGGCTGGCTTATTGGGCCTTTCCAATTGGGCTTTAGTGTGTGGCTTGGAGTGGGACCAAAAGGGACCAATAAGACACTAGCTTCAATGGGCCTTGGGCTTTTCCATCAACTCTTGACAAGTCCAAAGTTACCATTAATTATATTTAATACCACTATATAAATATAATTGCACTCTAGGCCTTATTAATAAATTATATCCGAAGACTTTATTATACACGCAACCCCTTCATAAAATATTCGTAGTAATATAAAGTCATTAATATAGACTGCCGCTTTGAAAATTACTACATCTTAATCCTTGAGTACCCTGTTTAATCCTTGGGTACTCGGTTTAATCCTTTAAAGTTATTCATTGTATATTTATGAAATCCAATTTCATAAATATATACTTTAGTAATTTCTTACCAAAGTGGTTAGACCTAACTCTCTGAATAACTGAACCCATTAAACTTATCTCAAGGGAATATTTTATATCTTCATTAAAAGATTATGAATTCCATCTTGAGAATATATGCTCTATCAACACTAAATGTGACTGCCCAACATACTGAGATTTTGACCGTTACTTTAGATCTCACTCATGATATATCAAAGCAACCTACACATCATAATCAGGTCCATTATTCTCTCAGGATCAAGAGTTCATGTAAATAGAAGTCGTGAGATTTATTATTCATTTGACAGTCGTTAGGAGAATAATAAAACTCACAGTGGTCTAGTTCAATATGTCTTAACTCTTAAAACATATCAACATATCAACTAGAAGTCTCCACTTCCATGATCAAAACAAATCATCTTAATTGATACATTATAGTCTTCGTAGATGAAATGCCCAATTTCATCACCGACTACGAACTATAAATTCTGAATTTACAAAGAACTTGTGACTTATATCTTCTGTAACTAAATCACATACTATGCATCTCATGGACTATATGATAATGTCCAAATATTCATGTTACCATTATTTTAGATAAAAATAAAACAATTTTATTAAACACAATATTTGTCACACACAATGTCACACATAATGTCATATATAACACCATACAATAGGATTTAAGGGCACTAATCCTAACAATCTCCCACTTGCCCTAAAGACTATTGTGCACTAATCTAACTCCCATTCCCTCCAAATGTGACTCGAAAGTCCTTTGAGGCAAGAATTTGGTAAAAGGATCTGCTAGATTATTTGCACTTTCAATCTTTGCTACCACAACATCTCCACGAGCAACAATGTCTCGAATGATGTGGTACTTCCTCTCAATGTGCTTTCCTTTCTTATGATTTCTTGGATCTTTGGATTGTGCAACCGCTCCACTATTGTCTCAAAATAATGTGATGGGAACTTGCTCCGTTCTCATAACATCAAGATCAGAAAGGAATTTTTTGAGCCAAACAGCTTCCTTTACTGCTTCACGAGCAGCAACGTACTTAGCTTCCATGGTAGAGTCTGCAATACAAGATTGCTTAACACTCCTCCAACTTATGGCTCCACCTCCCAAGGTGAAAACACATCCTGAAGTGGATTTTCTGAAAACTAGATCCGATTGAAAATTTGAATCTGTATAGCCAATGGGAATTAAATCTTTACACTGGTAAACAAGCATATAATCTCTCGTTCTCCTAAGATACTTGAGAATATGCTTTACAGCTTGCCAATGTTTTGGTCCTGGATTTGATTGATATCAGCTAACCATGCCAACTGAATAACAAATATCTAGTCTAGTACAAAGCATGGCATACATGAGACTTCCCACTGTAGAAGCATAAGAAACTTATCTCATCATATTTTCTTCCTCTTGAGTCTTTGGCCTTTGGTTATCAGATAAAGGAACTCCATGTCTAAAAGGAAGCAATCATTTCTTAGAGTTTTGCATGCTGGACCTTTCTAAGACCTTATCTATATATCCAGCTTGTGATAAGCCTATCATCTTATTCTTGCGATCTCGCCAAAGCCTGATCCCTAGAATAAAGTTAGCCTCACCCAAGTCCTTCATATCAAATTAGCTTAACAACCAAACCTTTACTGATGACATTACCCCTACATCATTCCCAATGAGTAGAATATCATCAACATAAAACACTAGGAACATTACTACTTTATCTCGATGTCTTTTGTACACACATGGTTCATCAAGATTTTGTTCAAAACCAAATGACTTGATTGCTTGATCAAATCTGATGTTCTATGACCTAGATGCTTGCTTAAGTCCATAAATGCACCTATTCAACTTGCATACCATATGCTCTTGGTTCCTTACTATGAAACCTTCCGGTTGCAACATGTATATTTCTTCTTCAAAATTGCCATTGAGAAATGTAGTTTTGACATCCATTTGCCAAATCTCATCATCATAATGAGCAGTAATGGGTAAGAGAATTCTGATAGACTTAAGCATGGCTACTGGCGAAAAAGTTTCATCATAATCAATACATTCCTTTTATGTATACCCTTTCGCCACTAGTCTTGCTTTAAAGGTTTCAACATTTTCATCTATCCCTCTCTTCCTCTTGTAAACCCATTTGCAACCAAAATGTTTAATGCCATTAGGCGCCTTCACAAGATCCCATACATGATTGGAATACATAGAATCCAATTCAGATTTCATAGCTTGGACCCAATGATGTGCATCTATATCATTTATTGCTTCATCATAAGTGTAAGGGTCTGATTCAGCCTCTTCTAAGATAGCTTCATAAGTTTCTCCCAAACCTATAAATCTTATAGGAGGCCGAACAATTCTCCCACTATGACAAGGCACCTGTATACTAGACATTTCATGAGTAGTACCTTGTGGTGTATCTAACACAGTCACATCATCTCTAGTTTCATCCATTGGTTGTTCAACTATAGGTTCATCTATTTCAGCCAATACAACTTTACTTTTAGGATTAAAATTATTCACATAATCATCTTCCAAAAATTTGGCATGGGTGCTAACAAATACTTTGTTATCCTTATGATTCTAGAATAAATAACCATTGTTTTCCTTTGAATACCCTAAAAGCATTCATACTTCCGTTTTAGCTTCCAACTTATCAGACTTCCCTTTCAACACTTGTGCTAGACATCCCCAAATGGGGAGATATTTCATTACTAGGCTTACGCCCACTCCACAATTCCTTAGGTGTGTTGGGAACAAATTTTGATGGAACCAAATTCAAAATATGAATAGCAGTTTTTAGTGCATATCCCTAAAAAGAAACTGGTAAAGTTGAGTAACTCATCATGGACCTAACCATTTCCAAAAGAGTCCTATTCCTTCTTTCCGCTACACCATTTTGTTGGGGAGTTCCAGGTGCAGTCAATTGGGAGACAATCCCATTTTGAATTAGGTAATCCTTTAAATCTCCAAGAAGGTATTCACCACCTTGATCAGATCGAATGGCCTTTAGGAGTTTACCCAATTGATTTTCAACTTCAGCCCTAAACTCTTTGAACTTTTCAAAGGCTTCGGACTTCCGTCTCATTAGGTACATATAGCCACATCTTGAGTAATCATCCGTAAAAGTAATGAAATGCTCATAACCTCCTTTTGCTTAGGTTGATATAGGACCACATACATCTGTATAAACTAATTCAAGAAACTCTTGGACTCTTTTACCTTTTGCATTAAAAGGTCGTTTGGTCATTTTACCTTTCAAACAAGATTCACAAATTGGAAATCCATCAAAGTCCATGGGCTGTAAAAGTCTATCTTTGATTAATCTTTGAATCCTATTTAAATTAATATGACCCAAACGTAAGTGCCATAGATATGCATCACTAGTAGAAGGGAACTTTCTCTTTAATGATTTTACATGAGAGCTACTATCTAATTCAGAATTGTATAATTCATGCATGTCAGGAATTAAAATATAAAGACCATCCACAACATTGCCAGAATAGATAAATATTTTATCCTTCTTTATTACAACATTGTCTTTGAGGATAACACAATATCCATGTTTACCAAAGTAAGTTGCAGAAATTAAATTCCTACGAACATTAGGTACATACAAACAGTCTTCCAATATTAAAACTCTAGACTTAAAGCATAAATTAAACACTCCAACAGCTACAACCGGAATCCTGCTCCCATCAACCAAAGTAAGAAATAGTTCTCCCTCATTCAACTTTCTGGTCTCCTGGAACCCCTGCAAAGAATTGCAGATATGATTAGTACAACCTGAATCCACACACCAGGAATTCGTGGGATTCTATACCAAACATATTTCAAGAATAAAGGAACTTTTCATACCCTTATTCTTGGCAGCTTTGAACTTTGGCCAATTCCTCTACCAATGTCCTTTCTCACCACAATGGAAACACTTTCCTTTGATTTCTTTCCTTTGTTGGCAACTCTTAAGGCAATTTGTTTACCATCTTTCTTAGTGAAGTCCTTCTTCTTCTTACCCCTGCCTTTCAACTTAGGTTGAGAAGTAGAAGTTTTACCAACATTGGCTGTAACACTAGAAGTACCAAGGATGCCTTCCGCTGCTACCAACTCATTCATTAATTTAGACAATGAATAAATCTTTTTATTTATATTATAATTGAATATGAATTCCTTGAATGATTCTGGTAGTGATTGGAGTATCTGATAACGCCTTAAAATGTATACTTGTTATATATTTATGTGGGTGTTATCTCCTTATTACTATGCTTAAGTTGTATAATTAAGTCATGATTTGCGTTAGTCTCTATTATTTATCTTTACATAATTTCTTGAATAAGATGACATTCATTGTGTGTAATTTTCTATTTTCAGGAAATCATGTGAGAAAGATGAGTTTACAGGAATTTGTGAGAGAATGAAGGCCAAACTAAAATTAAGTGGAGCTAAAGGACCATATTTAAATGTCTAAAGAGGTGCAGCTGGAGTGCTTGAATCGTCTACTCTGATTGGAAGCTTCAAATAAGGAAAGAAACCAAAGAGGCAGAATCTGAAAAGGAAAAATCTAATTTAAGTACTGATCAGTATTTTGGGCGTATCTCACTCATTAAAAATCCAATTGACACAAGGCTAGATGAGTTAGAATTGTGACTCAATTATCTACAACTTTCCAATTTTGCGTTTTTTGAAATTCACAAGTTTTGAAAGCCGAAATTAACTCACAAGTTACCGCTGTAAACCTGGACGGAAATTAAAATAGTAAAAAGTTTTTATTTTCATTGGACACTTTTATGTTAGGGTTTGGAGGGGAGGCTGTGAGAATGAATTTTGGGCAGAGAAAACCTTGTATTTTCCTTTCTCTAAGGCAGCCTAAACTCTTGCTAGGGCTAGGGGTTATCTTTCTTCTATACGGTATGAATATTCAATGTGATTCTTTCTAAGATTTTATCAACAACATATTTGGTTGTTCAATTAGATTTCTTTTGATGTATTAGTTCTTCCGTGCTTTCAATAAGTTCAGTTATGTTTTTCTTATTGTTTAGATGAATTTCTAATAGTTTCAAATAAAAATAAGATTTTAAAGTGAATGGGTTTTTCTGAAAAACTTTTCTAACCGCATTATTAATCGAGGTTATTATGCGTTCTTGAATTGTCTCAGTTCAATTGAATCATAAGTTTTTAATTGTATAAGAACAATCAATTATATTTTCTTAAATCACAAATAATCTCATATCGATATAGGAAAACACCCCGATGCCCTAGTATTTAAATTATTGATTTAAATTAGTTTTTATTATTATTCTTGTTAACAGTCACCAAGCAAAATTATTTTTCTTCTTCACCCATATTGTTATTTAATTATATTGTCTCTGAATTTACCCTGCTTCTTGTGGTTCGATCTCGGTACTCCGAGAATTATATTACTACGATCTCCTGTACTTGGGAGTGAGCAAGCAGTATCATATCCACTTGGGATTCTCCATCAATGTCGGCACCTAAAACTTCTAATGTGTTCAGATTAGCAATCATCCTAAAACAATGCTCCCTCACTGAAGTTCCTTCAGCCATTTTGGTATTATAAATTTGCCTTATAGTTTCTTCCCTTGCTGAACGGCCTTGCTCACCAAACATCTCCTTCAAACTAAGCATTATGTCTGAAGCAAGTTCTACATCCTGCATTTGATGTTGTAGAACATTTAAAATAGATGCTAGGATATAGCACTTAGCCATCTCATTAGATTTCTGCCAAAGATCATATCGCTATTTTTCTTCAAGATGAGCATCTAATGAAGGAAAGCTAGGACGTGGTTGAGTAAACACATATTTGTGCTCTTCAGCAGTAAGAACAATGTCCAAATTTCTTTTCCAGTCAACATAGTTGGATCCAGTCAGTTTGTTTTGGTTAAAAATAACAACAAATGGGTAAATGATGCCTTGATTTAAATCTGAAAATAATAGACATGAATATAATACGTAAACTAGATATTATCAATTTAGCATATAAGCATATAATATGGAACCTTAATAAAACCATAAAATAATATATGCAACGACAACCCTCCATGTCTATAATTCTTTGGTAGCAAGTTTATTATAAATACATTAATTGGTTGAGAACTATTCTCATTATTAGTGCTATCATAATAACTCTTATCAAACATTAATAATATGCCGTATTACCTTTAGCCTCTAAGTAATAATGACATAGTTTCTTTGGGAGGTTAACATTACACTTAGTCTAGTGTACACCATTATCTAGAGTCATGTGTAGCCACATTTCTTCTCTCTTTTTATAGTGTTTAAACTTGTAGTACCATGGAACAAAACACCCTCCTTTAGAATCGCGAGGCATATACGCCAAGACGAGGTGTTTGTCCACACTACTTTAAACGGGTAAGTTCAATCTTGTAGTACTATGAACTAAACACTCTTCTTTGGGATAGCGAGGCATATACGCCAAGACGAGGTGTTTACCTACACTACTATGAACCGATAATGAAGGCCGTGAGATCCAACCCTTGTATCTCTCTCCCACTAGATATTTTAAAATAAAGGTTTTTAAGACCATGAACCATAATAATGCTAGAAATCCTTGAAAACATAATCCTAATCTCATTAGAAATAAATTTCATAACCCTAGCATTAATATGATAGCATATGTATCCATGTATCTCCATATAAATTGCAACATGTGAAACACACTTTAATATATGCATCCAAGACATCAAAGGCATATAACACATGCTATGTTCATCATTCATATATTAATATATATATATATATATATATTAATCAATTCATGAAGAAGCCTTGAAGGCATATAAACCCATATAAAATTATATAATATAATATATACGGATGGAATGAATTCAAGGCAATTAACATGCTAACAGGCCTTGTCTCATGCAAATTATTGCAATATATAAGATCACATGCATGATGGCTATGCGTGCAATTAAAATTCAAGCCATGCAATCCATGCATTAAAGTCCAAACCGTGCAATTATAATCCAAAAGGTGCAAAAAAAATCAAGCGCATTTATGCAATTGACAATTACGTTCATGACAGTTATTTGAATTACATTCAATAACTATACCTTGGCAATTACTAAGACACGGCACAATGAACTTCCATTGAATCCCACTTGTAATAAATATATATATATATACACTACAAACTAAGATTTCCATTAATGGTGGTTATTGAATGAAAATAACTCCTCATAACTGCCACTAATATCCAAGTCGTGCACTCTTTGTGTCATGCAAAACAATATATCGTATATATTGATCAATGCACACAAGGTTTATGGAACAATTTCTTTATGCAGAAATTTGAAAACACAAAGATAACGGTTTTCTAAAATTCTAAAATCCAATCACACGCTATACAATTATGATTTGAAAACCTGGCTCTGATACCAATTGTAGGAAAATCTGGTTTTGGATTTCATACAAAACACATAGTGGAAACAACAAACAATGATCTATTTCATTCATCATTGATAACGTGCACTATGTAAATTTCAGAATTTAAGAAAAAGATAGCATACCTTGGTGTGGTGAAATTCAAAACCAAAGATTGAAGTACTTGAGAATACTTTTAATCTTCATTTCAATTCCACTTTACGCCCAAGATGTGTGGTCTCTCAATCAGTTTTCAAAGGGAGAATGAAAGTGTGTCTAATTCTCACATACACACCATTTCTTATATCACTAATAAAAATTTTGTATGTTTCTCTATTTATAACTAACTGATTCTCTAATTGGGATTGCCTATTGGGCCTTTCTAATTGGGCTTTAGTGTGTGGCTTGGAGTGGGACCAAAAGGGACCAATAAGACACTAGCTCCAATGGGCCTTGGGCTTTTCCGTCAACTCTTGACAAGTCCAAAGTTACCATTAATTATATTTAATACCACTATATAAATATAATTGTACTCTAGGCCTTATTAATAAATTATATCCTAAGACTTTATTATACACGCAACCCCTTCATAAAATATTTGTAATAATACAAAGTCATGAATATAGACTGCTACTTTAAAAATTACTACATCTTAATCCTTGAGTACCCGGTTTAATCCTTTAAAGTTATTCATTATATATTTATGAAATCCAATTTCATAAATATATACTTTAGTAATTTCTTACCAAAGTGGTTAGGCCTAACTCTCTAAATAACTGAACCTATTAAACTTATCTCAAGGGAATATTTTATATCTTCGTTAAAAGATTATGAATTCCATCTTGAGAATATATGTTCCATCAACACTAAATGTGGCTGCCCAACATACTGAGGTTTTGACCGTTACTTTAGATCTCACTCCTGATATATCAAAGCAACGTACACGTCATGATTATGTCCATTATTCTCTCAGGATTAAGAGTTCATGCAAATAGAAGTCATGAGATTTATTATTCGTTTGACAGTCGTTAGGAGAATAATAAAACTCACAGCGATCCAGTTTAATATGTCTTAACTCTTAAAACATATCAACATATCAACTAGAAGTCTCCACTTCCATGATCAAGACAAATCATCTTAATTGATACATTACAGTTTTCGTAGATGAAATGCCCAATTTCATCACCGACTACGAACTATAAATTCTGAATTTACAAAGAACTTGTGACTTATATCTTCTGTAACTAAATCACATAAATCACATACTATGCATCTCATGGACTATATGATAATGTCCAAATATTCATGTTACCATTATTTTAGATAAAAATAAAACAACTTTATTAAACACAATATTAAGTCATACACAATGTCACACATAATGTCATACATAATATCATACGTAGCATCATACAATAGGATTTAAAGGTACTAATCCTAACAGAGATATGGTCTGCCCCCCATTAGCAAAAAGATATGCCCCCATGATATACAGGAAAAAGGCCCTAGCCATCCAGGCACAGTCATCATGAGTTGCCTATGAGAGAGGCATGTAATCCGTCTTAATGTCATAGTAACGGATCGTATCCATCGAGTACCTCCTCCCGAGCAAATCAATGCCTAGTTGCACACCTGAAGCACCCCCAAGTTGATGAGCATCCCATCACCTATGGCCGATCCTCCAGTGAAAGTCATGGGGAGTCACCGTTATCTCCCTGTCAGCAATGTGGAAGGTGTGGATAGTATCACCACCTCTCAGACAAGCACTACACCAAAATGGCACTAGTAGAGGTCTCCAACAACAAGTGGATGATGGGATCAAAGACTGCAGCACGTATGTAGCCCTTGGTCTCCTTGGTCATGATATGGTACCATGAAGCAACATGGTTGGTGCTGCCCCTACTTAAAAAAGTAGGCAAGGCCTGCAAAATGATGAAATAGAGCATTAAAATGATAGTCGGATGAGAAAATAAGTGAAAAAAGGAGTTAAAAAAGTCAAAATAGGATTTCTGAGTGCCAACGTGTGCACGCAGGCTCGCATTTGCATACGTAGGGATGCCACATGCATACGCAGTTGGAACATGCGCCCGTGTAAACTGAAGAATACAGATGCATACGCATAACTCATGTGTGCATACACATGGATGCAAGTTGTGTATGCAAGCCGATACTTGCCTATGCATGAGCATAGACAAAAAGTTTTCTTCGATAGTTTCAGCAACACTTTGATCAAAACTCATCCTAAACATGTTTCTACCCCTCCTAAAGTGTCATGTTTTCATCTAGACCCACCCAACAACAAAACCCAAGCATTTATATGTCCAAAAACATATCGAAATGCAAGATAAAAGCAAAATAAGAAAAACTTGAAAAACTTACAAATTTAATCCTTGCATTGTCAGAAAGATGATCATGTGGCTTATGGGTCAATAAGGGGGCTCATTCAGCCTCATAGCCCCATTCTAGTGGGTGAGGTTGAACGCATCGCTGAAAAGCACGTAGGAACTTTTCTTGGACTTGAGTGCCATGGAGATGAGAGAGTTTAGGAGAGAAAGAGAGTTGTGGATGACAAATTGTGAGAGGGAAAGATCAAAGTGCAGAAATGAGAGTGCAAACACTCGATTTTGCACTCATAATTTAATCTTGGACTAGAATGACCATTTCGTATACCCAAAAAATCATAATTTCATTACATACATTAATTTATTCATTGCATATCATAAAAATAATTTTGAGATTCTAACGGTCGTGATAGTATGCCCGATTTCTAAATCGGACCGTCGAATTGAAAGATATCACATGATCAAATTTTCACGATCCTTTCTTAAAAAGAAAAAAAAAAATTTCACAGTCTGCATGCATTGTATGGAGTGAAGTCGATCACATATGATTAATTGAAATTAATTTTGATTGGTTAATGATTAGAATTAATTAAATGAATTTTTGTGATTGGTTAAGTATTTTCCTTAAAGTGAAATTTGTTGCATGGGATTAAAACAAATAAGCTGATGATATTTAAAGACTGTAGATAATTAGGCTTTTGGGATAATTATATTCAAAATAATTATTTTTAAAGTCCTAATTATCACTTTGGAATGAGGTTTATCATAAAAATAACTCTTATATTCATCCAAATACAGTTTTAGAATTGGAAATCACTTCAAAAACGTGTTAATCAAGTAGCAAATTTCAAATTCATGTTCCAAGTCACTTTTGGAATAGTAGAACTCCAAATTCGGACTAGATTATTTCTGGAAAAGTTGTAGATAATCGAATTTCCCATCATCTGTCAAAATTTCAGCTTAATCCAAATTTTGAGTAAAAAGATATGATCAAAATACTGAAGTTTATTCTGATTTGAAAAATCAGCTTACGCTTATCCAAATCTCCTTTTTTTAGGATTTTCCCATACGTTTTTTGCTTATTTTTTAAGTTGATTGGACTTAATTTTTAAGCAAATCTAGCTTATTTTCTAAGCAACTACCACCACTATAAACAGGAGAGGTCTTCCAACATTCAAGGGGCCCCTTTTTCTAACCCTTCTTTTTCTGACTTCTCTCTCCCTTTATGTTAGAGAAGTTCTAGAAGCCCTACTTTAGGAACTTCTTTTTCTTTTCTTTTTTTGTTAAGAGGCTTCACTTAAATCCTTAAAAAAAAAATTGTTTCTCTTTGAGGAACTCTTTCCTTGAGGATTAAGTTCATGCAAGTATAACTCTAACTTTGTTTCCATAACATGCTTTCATATATGTTTTAGTTTCCATGGACATGATGCTTTCTTTTGTGTTTAAATAATCATGTTTCTCATATGTTATCACATGTTCTCTTTTGCTTTCAAAAGTTTTCACATGATTAGTTGATGAACATGTCTAGATCTAGGGTTGAATCTTGCCTTAGAATTTTAGATCTGCAATTTTTCTTTGTGTTTTTTTTTTTTTTAATTTAAAAAAACTAATCACAAATTTGCAAGTTTTCTTAATTTTTTTTTATTAAGGGTTCGTTTGGATACCGTTAAAAACTGAAAACACTGTAGCAAAATAATTTTTAAATGTGTGAATAATGCCGTGAGACCTATTTTTAATGAAAAAGTTGCTGAAAAAAAAGATTTGTGGGTCTCGTGAACAGTGCATGGGACCCACTGGAAAACAACCACGGCCACAGCCACAGAAGGACAAAAACGCGCTTCCCCCAAAAAAGAAAAAGAAAAAGAAAAAAAGGAAAACGTGAAACTCAGAAATGTGGGACGCAGACGTATATCTAAACGGATACTAAGAGTCAGATCTGTATATTTTTTTTCTCTTTGTTTCTTTTTCAAAGTAAAACCAGATTTGAATTTTATCCGTAAAGTTTAATATATATTTTAATAAAAAATTTAATCTGCATTTTTTCCAAATAAAAATCCGCCATGTTTTTAATAAAAAATCTGATCTACATTTTTTTCCAAATAAAAATCTGGTCTATTTTGAATTAAAAAAATCTGATCTGCATTTTTTCCAAATAAAACATTTGATCTGCATTTAAAAAAAAAAATCTGACTGTTTTTTTTTTATATCAAAATTAGATCTGCATCTTTCAATAAAAAATTGTGTTTCCAAAATAAAAATATGTTTTTCCCACATTAAAAAAATTCAATCAGATCTGAATTTTTATTTTAAATCCATTCTTTTCTTTTGTGGAAACTCAAAAATCAAAATTTTCATTAATCATTCTCATCAAATTTTTTCACAAAAAATAAAATGGCAGATCTAAGGTTTTTGAATAAAAGTTTAACCCTAGATCTAGAATTTATCATAGCACTTGTTGCATAACATTTCATACTTCGAATATGGGTATTTAATGGTCATTTCGAATATGGGTAGAATACCAGACTCTATCTGGGCGGAATGGGTGCCTAACACCTTCTCATTCTGTAACCTAGCCCCAGAACTTAGGTTTTTGGATAGTAGACTAGTGTTTTATCTTTTGTTTTGGTATATTGTAACTAGGATCAAAGTTTTGTACTTTTTACATAGATTGTATTTAGGACCAAAGCCTTGTAAAGTTATTCTATCAAGTTGTATTTGTATAATCAATTTATGTCATTTGAGGTATTTTTGGACATGTGAGTTGTACTTTATATATATATATATATATATATATTTTTTTTTTTGGTATAAAAAATAAGTGGCGACTCCACATAATTACCCAAAAGAGAGTTGCTCTAAGCACCTAGATTTCTTTTTGAGAGCACCCCTCAAAGAAGCATGGCCTCTCACACAGAGAGAGGCAAAAAGTATTTGTAGAGAGGAAATGTGGAAGTTGAAGAGGTAGAGAGAAAATGAAGGGGTGAAGAAGATGAAGAGGAATGAAAAGAAAAAGAAATGGATGGTAACTGTTGGAAAAATTTGAAGAGGCGGGAATGCATCTGGTGGCTAAACAACATGTAGTTTAGGCCCACCCACTAAACTATGTGTAGTTTAGTAAAAAAAAAAATTTAAATATCCCCAGTAGGTTTCCTGAAGGTAGGAAGTGCAAAAGAAAATTCAAGAATACACCTGAAAATTCAAAAATACCGTCATTTGGGTAAAAGACACAAGGATCCTTAAAACATCCCCCAGTGGATTGGAAGCATCAAGAGCATCCCTCAGTGAATCGAAAATCGCTAAAGAAACTCGCTCGTGAGTTAAGACCATCAACAAAATCCCTAGTAAAGTACAATATCATGGAAGGACTCCCGCGAATCCAAGGCATAAAGGCGATCCCCTTGAGAGTTGTGATGGAGTTGATAGAATCAACACAAGTTCCCCAGTGAGTCATGAAAGAAAAGAAGAGGATTTTTCCCTAGCAGGCTACACCCAATCAAAAACTTCCTTGTACAAAGTCACCAACAAACTCCACAGCGAGTTATCTTATCCCTAGAAAATTACACACCATCAAAGACTTCTCTGTAGGTCAAAACCACAAGAGGGCTCCTTAATGGGTCGCCAACACACTCACCAGCAAAGTTATTTTCCTCAGTAGATCACACACCAAAGACTTCCTAGTAGGTCGAAATTACGAAGAAGGCTCCCTTGCGGGTCACCAATACACTCCTCAGCTAGTCATTCTCCCCAATGGATATTTCACCAAGGACTTCTTCAAAAGTTAGAAAACCAAGAACTTGTGCACATATCCTTCGAGAATTAAATATGCAGGCATAGATCCCAGGCGAGTCAAAAGAGAAAGTACAGAATTTGTGCACATATCCTTCAGGAATTAAATATGCAGGCACAAACCCTATGTAAGCCAGAATTTGTGTACATATCATAAGGGAATTGTGATATGAACTTCACCAACAATTGTGATGTAACCCGATAACAATGATGGTTCGGAACCCCAAGATCGTTAGACAAGATTTGTTGAGCCTTGACCCATCATCTAATCAGATGAAACACCAAGACTACGTTGGATTGAAAACGCCACACCAAGAATTCCTAATAAACTCTCAAGAATCAAGGTGATAAGTTTGGTTGCTTGAACGCCACAAGATTAACTTGATAAGTTCAAGAGTTCTTTTAAGAACCAAGAGGAACACAAGACCTCACAAGGAGAATAGTTTTCCTGAAAACCCAAAATTCATTTTTAAAATTCGTACTACCCATCTATATACCTAGAACAACCCTCCAAGAATAGGCAAGTCATAATTACAGCTTTGAAAACAGAACAAAAATTAACCAAAACAAGTTCCCACGTTTTTTTGGATTCTTGGACTTTTAAAGGCAGTCAAACAAGCTAAATGACTAGATTTAATGTATTTTAATTTGCCTCTTCAAGTGCTTTGATGACATGGACTAAGCCTTGATTATTATTTGAGCCCATCTTAGTCTTTTCAGAATCAGCCCCATTCTCTTGGACTAGCCCATTTAGTGCTTCCTTGAAACATTTGGCTCTAAGTCTTGTAATTGGGCCACTAGGAAGTGACAAAGGGTCATGTGCAAATTAAACTCCATTTCCACGTGTATGATCAGTATGACCAGCTCCTTGATTTGCATCAAATTGAATATGCAGACACACTAGAAGAGAAAGAGATGGAGGTAGAGACCAAGGTCACCCTAAGGTGAGAGCCTCACTAGAATAGGTAAAGATAGAGATGGAAGCCAAGAGTCGCAACCACCCGAAGAAGTTTAAGGCCAAAGCCCTAGATGGACACCACAAATATGTATCCTTTTAAGCTCGTAAGAGCACTTTGTTTGTTTGGTTGATGGTTGCGGTTGTTGGCTATATTTGTTTGTCTTTTTTGTGACTCTAAGATAGTGAGTCATTCGCCTTTTGTTTGCAATTAGAAAAATAGATTCTAGGATAGTAAACTGCCGTTGCTTGTTTTTCGAGCAACAAAGAATTCAGACATATGAATCCCACGTAAGAATTCAGACTTATGAGCTTAAAATGATAGATATATGGTGTCCATCTAAGGCTTTTCCCTCAAACTTCTCTGGGTCGCTTGCGCCTTTAGGTAATACTTGTTTTCCATCTCCATCTCTACCTACTCTAATGAGGCTCTTGTCTCGGGGTGACCTTGGTCTCTGTCTCTATGTCTACATCTTCTATTGTGCCTACATGTTCAATTCCTTTGGGATATGTGCACAAATTCTGGCTTGTATAGGGTCTGTGCCTGTATATTCAATTCCTGGAGGATATGTGCACAAGTGTTGTACTCTTCTCTTTTGACTTTGTATAGGATATGT
The DNA here is from genome assembly GCF_040712315.1 of Castanea sativa. Lineage (NCBI taxonomy): Eukaryota > Viridiplantae > Streptophyta > Magnoliopsida > Fagales > Fagaceae > Castanea > Castanea sativa. The sequence continues at coordinate 30,199,322 of NC_134023.1, forward strand.
GCCTGTATATTCAATTTCTAAAGGATATGTGCACAAGTGTTGTACTATTCTCTTCTAATTTGTATGGGATATGTACCTGCATATTTAATTCTAGGAGGATTTGTGTACACGTTTCTTGGTAATTTTGACTCACAAGGAAGTCCTTAGTGTAATTCTGACTCTTCTTTTGAGGGCATTGCTTTGCTCTTCTATTACTTTGAATATCTTTTGTGCGGTTGTGTCATCAATTGGAGCAGCCACTCCTTCTTGAGATACTTCCTCTTGAAATGTCTCTTCTTGAAATACCTCTTCTTTGATATGTTTCTTCAATTTTGACCAAATGCCTTTTGTTCTTTTCTTGGACCCAAATTGGAGTAGGGACATGCTTACTTGATCTTGGTGGTGCAATAGTGCCTGAAAAGAAGTCTCATTTTATTGAGCTCATGTCCCAATTAAAAGGTTCTTTTCATTAACTTAGATGTTTTTAGAAAGTCTTTAAGTTCATTTTAATGGAAGCCTGATTACAAAATCACTCCCTTTGCTCACATGAACCTTGCCCCTTGTTTCATTGGGCTTTAGTCCATTTACAATAAAACTCTCATCTTTCTCTCGTGGGCTTTCATTAGAATGTTCTTAGAGATTTTCAACCCTTTGTCTCATATATGGGCTAACAACGTATTCGTCACCTTTGGGCTTTTTTTTTCATTCATTATTATAATATATTTTTTTGAAATAGCCCTCTAGCTAGAATATATTGTAGCCCTCCATTTAAAGTCCATGAATTTCTCATCATTTTGGGCCTAGGCAGCAACAAGGAGGCCTAAGATTAGGGAATTTCATATTGGCTTTGTAGGATGTTGGATGCTAAGTCCATAGCATATTTGTTACCTTTGACCCAATATTCTCCTTTTCAAGAGGCCTTTTGATTTAGGCTTATGATATTCACTAATTTATGGTCTTATGAACCTTTGAATTTTGGGACAAACCTTTCATGTGAGAACTTCTTTTCTTTTATCCCAACATCCATAACTTTTGGGCCATCCTCAAATTTTTACATATTTTATTTGTCCTTTAGAATTACAAAATCACTCCCTTTGCTCACATGAACCTTGCCCCTTGTTTCATTGGGCTTTAGTCCATTTACAATAAAACTCTCATCTTTCTCTCGTGGGCTTTCATTAGAATGTTCTTAGAGATTTTCAACCCTTTGTCTCATATATGGGCTAACAATGTATTTGTCACCTTTGGGCTCTTTTTTTTTTCATTCATTATTATAATTTTTTTTTGAAATAGCCCTCTAGCTAGAATATATTGTAGCCCTCCATTTAAAGTCCATGAATTTCTCATCATTTTGGGCCTAGGCATCAACAAGGAGGCCTAAGATTAGGGAATTTCATATTGGCTTTGTAGGATGTTGGATGCTAAGTCCATAGCATATTTGTTACCTTTGACCCAATGTTCTCCTTTTCAAGAGGCCTTTTGATTTAGGCTTATGATAATCACTAATTTATGGTCTTATGAACCTTTGAATTTTGGGACAAACCTTTCATGTGAGAACTTCTTTTCTTTTATCCCAACATCCATAACTTTTGGGCCATCCTCAAATTTTTACATATTTTATTTGTCCTTTAGAATTACAAAATCACTCCCTTTGCTCACATGAACCTTGCCCCTTGTTTCATTGGGCTTTAGTCCATTTACAATAAAACTCTCATCTTTCTCTCATGGGCTTTCATTAGAATGTTCTTAGAGATTTTCAACCCTTTGTCTCATATATGGGCTAAAAACGTATTTGTCACCTTTGGGCTCTTTTTTTTTTTCATTCATTATTATAATATATATTTTTTGAAATAGCCCTCTAGCTAGAATATATTGTAGCCCTCCATTTAAAGTCCATGAATTTCTCATCATTTTGGGCCTAGGCATGCAACAAGGAGGCCTAAGATTAGGGAATTTCATATTGGCTTTGTAGGATATTGGATGCTAAGTCCATAGCATATTTGTTACCTTTGGCCCAAGGTTCTCCTTTTTAAGAGGCCTTTTGATTTAGGCTTATGATATTCACTAATTTATGGTCTTATGAACCTTTGAATTTTGGGACAAACCTTTCATGTGAGAACTTCTTTTCTTTTATCCCAACATCCATAACTTTTGGGCCATCCTCAAATTTTTACATATTTTATTTGTCCTTTAGAATTAGGTGAACACAAGATATATGGTTGACAAACAAAAGATAAAAAAGAGTACCCTCTTATTGATAGGATCTAGGATCTCTCTAAGTGTGGGTAGGCTCCCTAGAACTAAAGGGATAGATTAGTAGATCACTCACAACTAGGTGGGCCATGATTCCAACATTGGGCCTAAATGGACCGTAGTGAATTGGTGGCAACCGTTAACGTACTCAAAATCGCTTAAAGGCAATAGCACAGATTGTGAGTTGGTGGGATGAACTCTAGAAGACTTTGGCCTAAATGGAGCGTACTCATCTTCCCACTTATCACCAACTAGGGTGAAGGGACAAAGAACCAAATGAAGTGTGTGCAAACAAATATTGAACAAGCCTTTATTAAGATTAAGAAATAAGACACATTGGAATCAAACTTTCTATCTCCAGTGGAGTCACCACTATGGGTGCAACTGGGGAAGGGGGGGGGCATACACCTTTCCCGAGTGGACCGAGGCAAAGAAAAGATGGAGTCGCCACCTAGATTAGGTCTAGGAACAATATATATAGTGCCCTTCATGGAAGGACTGATCTACTACCAAAGCACGTGTCTAGAGTTTAGGTATGTGGATGAGAATGTGTTAGGCACCTAACCCCACCCAATGTGTGGGTCAACTTCGACTCATTGTGTCTTACGTCTTAATCCCATTAAAGGCACATTCAATATTGTCATTCTAGACTCACACACACACTAGCATACATCTTGCAATCAACATGAAATTTTATTCACCAAACCCTAACATACATCTATCATACACATCACATCTCAAATCTAGCATACATCTATCATGCATCTCATATCAAACCATATCCAAGGTAGCAAACAAATGAGCATATATCATCAAGATAGGAAATTAGGCATGGTATCAAACAAGCATGTGATAGGTATCTAAACATCCAACTAAGCATGTTTATACTTATTATCAAGGTAAACCCAAATGCATATCCATGTGAATGCATGACTTACCTAACTCACATTTCTGCATCACTACACCTATGCATGATCATGTTATATGCATGTTCATGGCACATCAAAGAAAACATTAGAGAGAAACTCTAATCTAACATGTGAAGAAAAAACATCAAACAAAACATAGAGGCAGAGACTCAAGAGCATGAAACAAGATAAGGTAGAAGCATACGGTATAAATAAAATAAAGAAACAGAGGTGAAAAGGTTTAGATTAGGATTTCTAGACATGAGTATAGGGCCTGCGTACTTAGCCCAGTTGCGCATGCAGTAAGCATGAGTATGCATACACACCCTAAACCCTAACCTAGAAAAACATGAATGCAGAATAGAGTAGAAACAAATTTTTGCAACTTATCATATTATTACAGAGAAACAACATAAAACTAAACTAAACAAACATATTAAAACACATACTAAGCAAATAAACAAGAGAAAAACATAATTAAACAAAGAAAAGGAGGCAAGAAGAGCTAGAACCTTTACCTCCAAAACAAAGGCTCCTTGGCTTGATTTTGACTGTTCCCCTTAGTCAATTTATTCACAATCAAATAAGGAAGTGATTAATAATCTTAAAACTCCGAGATCAAGGCAAGAAGAGGCCTCAATTAGAAAAATATTGACTTGAGGATTTTTCGTAAAAAACTCCCTTTTTGATTCACTATTTCAAGTAAATCTTATATTTTCCCTTATGATTTTCTGTGTGTTTTGAAAAGCTACTACTATGTATGGCCTTTTATAGTTTGAAATTGGGAGTTTGGAACGGCTTCCAGACAATGTGAGATTCATTCCAAAACCCAAACTTTAATGCAAAAAACTTGCATTTCATAGTTTCTAGAACCCTAATATGCGTACGTATGCCCATGTATGCGTATGCATGTGTGAAGCATGCATACGCAGAGCTTGAGCATGCATGCGCATGCGCGTGTATGTGTACGCATGCCTTAGAGTTTTCATGGTCTTTATTTTTCAAAAATAGCTTATTTTATTCATAAAAGAGTTATATTTTTCCTAAAACATTTTCCTCGAGTCAATTTCAATTGGATCGAGGCTTAAACCAACATTGGGCTTTAGAATTTCAACATTATTGGGGAATGGGGGCCCGAGTCATAAGGGGCACAAAATGCGGGATCTACCCCAACTATACATTTGTTAGCCACGTAAGCATTTTCCATTAATTAGTTGACAATAAGAACCAATTTAATTGCAAGTTGAAAAAAAATAAAATGTAAGGACTAAATTGACTATAACCCTGAAATGTAAGAACCAAAGTGTTTTCCCCTTTTTGTTTTTGATTTTGTTTTGTTTTTTTTCTTTGGGTGAGAATTGTAGTCTAACTTTGTTTAAAAAAAAAAACACAATGAGAATAGTGACCCAAATAAACGGTAATGTGTTGGTGGGCGTTCCCTATCATCGCTTTCATACTTTGGCAAAAAAGAGTAAATTCTTAAACCCTCTCTGACTGTTGTCTCACAGCCTCTTATTTCGTTTTAAAACCCTAAAACACTGACTCTTCTTCAACTTCTTATCCGGCAGCAACAAACTGGAAACCGGAGAATCGAGGTTGTATAATGCCCGTTAAGCTCTTCCCACAGCTCCTCCTCCTCAAGCCCACTCTTCCGGTCGCCCGTTTCCCTCTGACTATGAAACCCGGAGCTTGGGTCCAACCCTCTCATCGGGTCATACCCGTTTTCTCTCGCGTATTCCCATTGAGGCTTAGATACTCTGGTGGTCGTGCTCTCCATCTACTTCGCAATGAAAATGGAGAACTGGGTGTTCGAAGATTCTCCACTCGGCACTTGGGAAAGGAGGCTCGAAGGGCATCATCGTCATCTAAGAGCTTGATTGAAGATGAGGCTGAACTCAGTGATTGGGTTAGTGATTTGAGGACCGACTCGTTCCGAGGTCAACTCACTAGCGAAGACGAAGCCTCCGATGTAAATAGAGTTAGGAATAGAACGAGAGACCGGGATAGTAAGGGTGGTAGGGAGTCAATTTCAATGATGAACAATAACAACAACAACAAGAGGAGGGGGAGGTCGAAGGAGTCGTTTGATGAGTCGAATCGGAATTTGAGGGGGAGTAGGCGGTTTGGGAGTGCATTGGAAGACAATGAGAATGAGGGGGAAGGTGTGTCGTGGAGAGCAAATGGTGGGTTTCAAAGGGGGAATGAGATGGGAAGGAAAGGTGGGAGAGAGATGGATAAAGGGTTTGAGAGAAATAGGAATGTGATGGGGAGAAGAGAGGTGGATAAGGGGTATGTGAGAAATAGAAATGTAAATAGAGGTAGTGATGGTTTAAGGAAAGGCATGAAGGATTCGATAAAGCAACCGCGATGGATGGATGATGATGATGTGAATGTGCGAAGTAGAAATGTAAATAGAGGTACCGAAGGGTTAAGAAAAGGCGTGAAGGATTCAATGAAGCAGGATTCGATAAAGGAACCACGTTGGATGAATGATGAGGATGGAGAGAAGTTATTGCCTACTATAGGGGATTTGCTTAGTGAGGAAGATAGTGATAGTCAAGATGAAGATGATGATAATGATGATGAATTATTGAAGAAGAGTGCGATCTCTATGTTTGGATTAGATGATGAAGTGAGTGCAAGGGTGTTACCAAGGCCTTCATCCTCAAAGTCTGACACTCAATCTTATTTAAGCGAAACTCGGTATGGTTTAAAAGTGCAATTTCTATTATTGGTTTCCTCTAGTCTTAGGCTTTAATTGAACTTGTTTTCATTTTTTTATTTAATTTTTGTTTTTTTCTCTGTTAGTGTTTGTTGTGGCTATGTTTTGGTAATGTCTAGGTTGTACCAAAGTAAGGAAATAGAACTCACACATTTGAGCCACAACATTTTGTGTTATATGGTTTACATAGGTTGTGTTTTTCTGCATAATTGAGGATATCATAGTAACTGTATCAACTATCGCAGCTTATCAAAAAAAAAAAAAAAACTGTAGCATTATAGAGTGCATATAGCTAAACATATTTATGTACTATATTCCCTTTTTGCAATCAACTCATTGGTTGTTCTACACGGTCAAAATTTTCTACACGAGCTTGTTCTCACAACCACCTCACAGCTCTATATTATAAATATAGACAAGAAATAGCTCGAGCCCTGTGAGATTTCTTCTAATGTGTTCCTGCCAAAAGTGTGTGGAAGTGTTTCATCACATTTGAAACCACGATAACAGTGGAACATCCTTCTCTCTAGTGGGAGCATTAAACTTGTCCGAAATTGCAAAATCAATAATGGGAATCATCATTGCAAGTGACACACCCTTAGCATGATGCACATGTTGAAGCATTGGAACATTATTCTCCATCACTTTTATCTGTTCATTCATCATGCTGTCTTCCTTTTCTTCAATTTTAGCTTGTTGTAGAAGAATACATGTTGGCTGAGATGTAATAGGCACAGAAATATACTAAATAGTAGCTGTTTTGTCAATTTCTTTTCCTATAATATGCAAATTCAACTTGTTTTTGTTGGCTTTCTTGTTCTTGCTCAAAATTTCCCTCATGCAATACAAGAGTTCTCTCCTTTAAAAGTTTCCTCCATGAATTTTTCAGGTTGCTGTCCACAATTCTTTAATCTTGTTTTGCTCTGAACTCTTTACTGTTTTCATCATCTATGCAAACTATTATCACCACTGGCTAATAGTCTTTTAGCTCCATGACCAAGCTCACTACCTCTTTATTGCTACAGCATTTTGTTAACATCTTACTTCTGTGAATGCCTGCAGATTTGATCAATGTTCAGTATCTCCATTGTCATTAAAAGGAATCAAAGACGCTGGTTATGAGAAAATGACCGTGGTACAAGAGGCAACTCTTCCAGTAATACTGAAAGGTTTGTTTTCAACTGTGCCCCTTAGGGTACTACCAACCATCAGCTCTATTATGCACTCCTCAAATGATCATACACATGGTGCCTTGCATTTTTTATAGTATCATCATTTGCGAATCTGTTGATTTTATTGTCTTGCATTTCCATATGAGGGTGCTTACTCTAGTTGATTTTGTTTTCTAGGCAAGGACGTTCTGGCCAAGGCTAGAACAGGCACTGGAAAAACTGTAGCATTTTTGGTAAGTTCCCTAATTTTGTGTCTGCATGGATGCATGTTGGCCTGTTAATCAAGGCAGAACTCCCATCTAAAAGCAGAGCACATTATTCTACTTCTAAAGTCTCAATGACTTATCCATGTATTTGCATTGTGAATATCATCAAAGTCGTCCTTTCCCTTTTTTTCTTGGTGATAAGCCATCAAAGACATCTTTCTTAAGAATAATGTAAAATAAGAAAAGAATAAATGGTATACTTGGAATTATAAGGAATTACATTTGAGTTGAAATTTTTAATATTGGTTTTTAAGATAAAATTAAAATTTGTCTTTTCAGTTTGAAAGTCTAAGCATGGTAAAAGGTGTTCTAGCCATCCAATGAGTGTGCAATCAATTTTTTTGTATGTAGCTGTATTAAAATCTCCAAAGAACCGAAATTCTATGAATTTTGACTTTATTTGGTCTGATGGCATCCAGAACTATAGGTTCAAGGGAGTTTACACGCACGCACACACATGTAGCATTGTTCGAGTGAGTTTTCACTCACTATTTTAAGTTCTTTCTTTCAGCTTCCATCAATCGAGGTTGTTGTAAAGTCACCTCCTATTGGCCGTGACCAAAAGTGGCCCCCTATTCTTGTGCTTGTAATATGCCCAACTCGAGAGCTTGCAAGCCAAGCTGCTGCAGAGGCCAATATCCTGTTGAAGTATCATCCTTCTATTGGTGTTCAAGTTGTAATAGGAGGAACAAGACTTGCTCTGGAACAGAAACGGATGCAAGCAAACCCTTGCCAGGCAAGTGTTTTTATTATTTGCCAAAGGACTGTCATTTATGTACTCTCATGATATTCACTAGGCAAACATTGATGGAATGTTAGTATGTCATGGGATGGGTACAGAGTGGGAGTGGTAAAGTATGCTAGTAGATCGGATTTTAGGTTATTTTGACTCTATCCTCTTGTTTTTTACTTGATCGCAAGCTACCAGCTAATCAATGCTAGGTCCTCACTGAGTTTCTGTTAAATATATACTGTTGCAAAGCTTACTGATACAGGTTAATATCATTGCCTCAAAACAGTTAATTGGACTTGTTTTTATAGTTCCCACATTTGTAACTTACAGATTCTTGTTGCTACACCTGGAAGGCTCAGAGATCATATTGAGAATACCGCAGGTTTTGCAACTAGGCTGATGGGTGTGAAAGTCCTTGTACTTGATGAAGCTGATCATTTACTAGACATGGGATTTCGTAAAGACATTGAAAAGATCATTGCTGCTGTTCCTAAACAACGACAGACGCTTTTGTTTTCTGCCACAGTTCCTGAAGAGGTTTCTATTACAATTATTAGTCTGTGATGATATTTCATGTAAAATAACAATTCAAATTGCTAACTTGCTTTTTGGTATGAAGGTCCGTCAAATCAGTCACATTGCCTTGAAAAGAGATCATGAATTTATCAATACAGTTCAAGAAGGCACTGAGGAGACGCATTCACAGGTAATCCTTTATCCAACTCTGTTTCTTAGTTGATTCTGTAAATTTAATGAATTTGTTTATTTCTCAATTCTTTAAATGCTGGATCATTTCAGGTCAGACAGATGCATTTAGTGGCTCCTTTAGACAAGCATTTTTCCCTATTGTATGTTCTTCTAAAAGACCATATTGCAGATGATATCGACTATAAGGTATGCATTGTAATCTACAAGCCTACGCCATAGAATCTTTATTAGAGTAGTTATTGTCAAGATGTTTCTGAGGAGGCTCACAAACATTATTGAACATCTGTCAAGGTTGTCACAAGTATTTTATTCATTTCGGACCTCAGGTTTTCGGTGTCAATATCTGAATTGTTTCTTGAACTCTCTGATGCCAATAGTTCTTGTTTGAAAGCAATTTCGTGGTTGTCCAAAATATGTTATTCAGCATTTGGTTTGTGCAGGTTCTTGTATTCTGCACAACTGCCATGGTCACACGGTTGGTTGCTGACCTTCTTGGGGAGCTGAACTTGAATGTCAGAGAGATCCATTCTAGAAAGCCACAGAGTTACAGAACCAGGATATCTGATGAATTCAGGAAGTCAAAGGGTCTTATCCTTGTGACATCTGATGTATCTGCACGTGGAGTAGATTATCCAGATGTTACCCTCGTCATACAGGTAATGGATTGTTAATTTCTGGTCATGTGGACTTGAACTTGGTGCAAATCATTTATAGCTGTAGCAATTTTTGGAGTATTCACTTACCTTTTGCAATTGAGAAGCTTTCTATATGCACAAATCATAGACAGCAAAGTTTAGTGTCAATTTGTCACTTCTTATAAACCCTTTTTACCTTGCATTTCTTAGTCCTTGCTTTGATTTTTTGGCAAGACTAGTTTATTCACTCAAATTGAATTTAGCCTCTCTCTTTTTTTTTTTTTTTTCAAACCTTTTGAATATTCAGTACACTTTGTTCAGTTATCAATTTCACCATCTTTTTTGTTTTGGTGGATGCAATTATAGGTGGGTTTGCCTTCTGACAGAGAACAGTATATACATAGACTTGGTAGAACTGGGCGTAAAGGTAAAGAAGGGCAAGGCATATTGTTACTAGCACCTTGGGAGGAATTCTTTTTATCTACTATCAAGGATTTGCCAATATCGAAGGCTCCAGTACATTTGATTGATCCAGACACAAAGAAAAAGGTAAGCTTACAAAGATTTTCTTCTCTCTTGGTCACTCTCTGTCTTCGAGTTTTTCTTTCTACTATATGTCAGCACACACGACAGATGACACGTGTTAACTCTTTTAATCTTTTTTTTAATAAAATATTTAAAAACATATGTAGTGTAGTTATAATCTATGAAGCACGGGTGCGGCAAAACGGCCGCCGCACCCGCGTCCGACGCGGCGACGCGTGAGGGACGCGGCTGCCTGCGCGTCGGTGCCGCGTCCACTTTTTTTTTTTTTTTGTTTCATGAATTGCGCCGACGCGGCGCAAACTCGCGCCGACTCGGCGCCAATTCGCGCCGAATCGGCCGAGATCAAAGCAGAGGTCTTCGCCGGGAGCTGGTACTTGAACAACAAGTCGAAATCGGCACCGCTGCACAGAGAGCAGAGAGCAGAGAGTTTGGAAATGAAAGAGTTGAGATCGACGGCGAGAATGAGAATCTTAATCTCGCCGCTGCCGCCGATGTGAGACAGTAGACAAAGCGGATGAAAGCTCTTCTGATGTGGAGAGGAGAGCGTGGAACTGGAAGATTTTTTTTTTTGGAAAGAGGAGAGGTGAGTGATGTCACTGATGTGGAGTGAAGGTGACTTTTGAGGGGAGTGGGTCCTGGCGTGTGGGAAGCAGTGTGGAAGCCCAATGACCTTATTTAGTTTAGTGCACCTGAAACTAAAGTTGTGCCCTATCATTCAGATTTTAATATAGATTAATTATTGTTATATATAACTAGTTACACATAATTTTGCATATATTTGTGAAATTGTATTTTAAACATATAATTTTAATTATAATTGTAAAATCATAAAACTGTATTTTCAAAACATAATTTTATAATTTATGTTTAGCAATATATATAAAATATAAATATAAATATTTTTAATAATTTTTTAATCGCCGCACCCTACTTTTTCCAAAATTGCCGAATCCCGCACCCGCACCCGCACCCGAATCCAGAAACGCACCCGTGCTTCATAGGTTATAATCCTAAAGAGCCTGCCTTGGTGAGGTCCTATGTCATAAAAAATAAGTTGTAATCCTAAGGAGCAAAAATGTAGAGATGAAGTTGTGTGAATAAATATTGAGAGAGTATCTTGGATTAATAATTCATAAGGATGAAGAGATTGAGGAGGATGTGATAATAGAAGGCTGGATGAAGTGAAGCACATAAAAAATAGTGTGATTATAGGTACCTATTATGTTGAAGAGAGAATTTTATTAGACTACTAAGAAGCAATATGTTTATAAAATTAGTGTAGCTGAAATGTAAATGTTAAAATAATATCAATATAAGTAGTAAAAAAGAACATGTCAATTGATGATGTGACAAGTTTTTTTTTCTTTAGAACTTTATTTGATTGGTTGTCTGTTTTTTGAAACCAATCATTCTCTTCTCTTTCTGTTTTTCTTGATTCTTGTAATTTTTATTCTTGATTGTTGACCCCCTATGTTCCTTGTGTGCTAGGGCATCATTATTTTGATATCAATAATGCTTATTTCTTATCAAAAAAAAAAAAAAAGAATGACAAAAAAGAAGGCTTAGTTGTTGGAGAGAGAGAGAGAAAAACTAAAGCAGAAAGTGGTGAGGTAGAGAACATGAATTGGAAATTGAGTGATGGTGATTTAGTAAATTTAATTTCTATTTGGTAGTTGGAGTAGTAGATAAATTTAAATGGCTCAATTTACTAATATGTCTTGATTATTTTTCCTTAAAACACTTTTTAAACTATTTTGTAGTATAGATTCCCACAAACATTTTCTAATGCACATTTGATGAAACAGGTTGAACGAGCACTATCCCAAGTGGAGATGAAGAACAAGGAAACAGCATACCAGGCCTGGCTTGGTTATTACAATTCCAATAAGAAAGTGGGCAGAGACAAGCATAGGCTTGTGGAGCTTGCTAATGAATTCAGCCGAAGCATGGGGCTTGACAACCCTCCTGCAATTCCCAAGCTTGTCCTTGGCAAGATGGGCCTAAGAAATATCTCTGGTTTGCGCTCCAAATAATTCCAAAGCTCCGCCTTTCTGGTTTCTACCTATTTAACTAGTTAGCCGCTAAACACACCCCCCCCCCCCCCTCCCCCAACAAAAAAAAAAGAATATATATCTTACTGTGCGTTGATTATTTTTTGGGAAATACCCCTGGAATATTTTGTTATTATCAAATAGTTTATGATGAATGTATTCTTTGACATTTCTTTTGCTATATATAGTTTGGTATTTTTAAATTTGTAAAATTTCTAAGACCGCAACCAGTTTTACACCCATTTTCACAATTATTCGATGTGGCTAATTGTGAAAGACAAAAAAAATAAAAAATGATGGGTTCATGTAGGGGTGTCCACGGGTCGGGCCGGGTCGGTTTTCGACCCCACTCGAACTCGACCCACCGGAGTCGGGTGGACAGAAGAGTGACCCGAAACTGACCGTCGGCGTCAATCGGTCGGGTCGGTTTTGGGTTCGGGTGGAGGTTGGGTCTATTCGGGTGGAGATCGGGTCGTTGCCGAAGCTGAAAAATCATCGCCGAAGCTGAAAAATCATCGCTGGAATATGCAAATCATCGTCGGAAAATGTAAAAACTCACCAGATCTGCATCAAAATCGCCGAAATCTGCACCAAAATCGCTGAAATCTGCTGGGAATGGTCGGATCTAGATAAATCTCACCAAATATGGTTGAGAACTCGTTGGATCTCCTTGGATTTGAGCGTGATTTCGCCAGATTTATATATTACCTTTGTCGGGTCAGGTGGCGTCAGGCCTTGAGCGCGGAAACCCGAAGCTAACCGATGGGAGCGTCGGTTCGGGTTGAACTCGAGTGGAGATCGGGCGGGTTGGTCGGTCCGGTGGGTCACGGTCGGGTCTGGACACCCCTAGGTTCATGTGAAAGTGACAGACAGTCAATCACTGTCTGCCACATAGAATAGTTGTGAAAATATGGGTGAAATTGGTTTGTCCTAGAATAATTCAATATAAAAACAAACATTTCAAAGACTTTCCTTTGAATGATAAAAATGTTCACATCAGCCTCACCAATTTTAAATTTCAGCAAAAATTTGTCTAAGCCCAACCAAAACATGCGTTTATCAGTCTCCCTAAATTGGCAAAAGCTTTAAACAATGCATAGTATCCTCACTACCATTATCATCACTACATTAATTTTTTTTTTTAATTCAATTTCAATTTTCATACTCTCTCTCTTAATCTTCTCCCTTACTCTCTTCGTCAGATTCTCTCTCATCTCCCTCTCTTTCTTTCCTATTTTGATTGCCTCTCTTCTCTCTTTTCTCGTCTCTCTTCTTGGTCATATAAAAATCACCACCAAATAGGTGGAGTTTTTGGTGGGCGAGGTGTTTGTGTGGTTGTGGTGTGGTAATGGATTTATGGTGGTGCGATATGATTTTGTGGAGATGCAATTTGGTCTGCCTCTCGTCTCTCTCTTCATTACATTTGATGTTTTTGGTATTTTTAGTGGTGGTGCAATGGCGTGATTTGGTGGTTCTAGTGGCGATAAGATCTAGTTCTAGTTAGGAGTGGCAATTCATCTTCACGTGTCGGGTTTGTGTTGTGTCAATTCATGAGTATTTGACTATATAAATCAACACTAACCCGACATGTTTATTAAATGGGTCAAGATTTCTCAACCCTAGCATGACCCATTTATTAAATGGGTCAGTTGTGTCGACCTGTTTATCAGATTTTATCAAAATGAAAAAAAAAAATTTATGAAAAAACAAACAAATAAATATTTTTAATATAAAATTTAGAACTAATGAGTAACTACATCACAAATAATCATTCAAAACTAAAGCATATCTCAATATCAAATATAGCCAGTCACAATATGTCAAAGAAAATAAACCACAACAACTAATAAGATTATATACCTAGAGTTTGAAGGGTATATTGGTAAAATGTTATTTAATTAAAAAGGTTAGACGGATCAAACGGGTTTTATGTGTTCAACACTAACCCAACCTGTTTATTAAATGGGTCAGCCGTGTCAACCCGAATATGACACGAACCCGTTAAGCCTTAACATATAACTTGCTAATTTCGTGTCGTATCGTGTCGGGTTTGCAGGTTGTGTCCAATTTTGCTAAACATTTAAGGAGACTGATGTAAATGCTCTAATATAACATCATTCACATCTAGTCCTCTAAAATGCATTAAAATCCAAAATAGGGAATATTGTACACAAAATACTGTAAACACTCACATCTAATTCTTTATAGTTCAAATTTTTGTAAAAAATGAATGCTACAATATCCTTCAAATTTAGAGAATAGTTGCTCTTGTATTTCTTAAATATACTATTTTTTATTTGCCTCTCTCTCTCTCTCTCTCTCTGTGCCGCTCACCACCAAGATCGCTGCAGCGTTGCCACCCTTCTCTCTCCATCTCACCCTTCCTCCATCTCCTCTTTCACTGTCTTAATCCCTAGTGGACTTAGCTAATCCAAACTCAAGCTTGAGACCTAGTCTAGATTAAGTCCGATTCTGAGAGCTTGGTTCAAACCAAGCATTATATTGGACTACTTTGGTTTCTCTCTCTCTCAGAGGCTTTTTCTATCTGATGAAATTCGTTCAATTTCTCACTTCCCAACTTCATTTGCAAGAGAAATTTAGAGCTAAAGGTTGCAATTTACTTGGTATGGTTTTTACATTTACAATTCTAGAAAAATCTCATGATGTTAGAGCTAAAAGTAGCAATTTACTTAGGGAAAGCTTCTCCAAATCTTTTTATTGGATGTGAATTTGGACAAATTCACCATTAGATTGCATTTTCTTATTATATCTTCCATGAATACAAAATTTCAAGAAAATCAAAGATTCATAAATATGTCATCAGTTAAATGTTTCAATTTTAAGTTTTTGTCGTTTTAAATTGTGTATAAAAAATAAGTTTATAGATCAAATAGTAAATAACATCCGATTTGAACTACATTTGACATGTGTGTTATGAACATAAAATACATACAATACAACAGTTATAAAAATTTGTATCCAATAAAAAAAAAATGTAGGAGTTTGAAGGTTTCTAAACTAGTTTGGAGAGAAACCTTGTCCTTTATTTAAGCTAGAGGATCTTATGATTTCTGAGTCTTTCTAGTCAAATTTATGTATTTTTTTCTTCAAAGCAGAGTAAGAATAATTTTCTACTTGAAACCCTAATTGTAGTCCATATCTAGCAAAGAAAAAACATCCTAGCAAAGAAAAAAAAATCCCAATTAAGTGCTAATTCACGATAGAATTGAGGGTAGCACAACAAAATATATTAGGTTTGTATGGAGCAAGGGAGTAATGATTAGCCAGATGTGTGTCCAAAAGGATAGGACAATGATCGGATTTTATAGCACCCAAATGGTGAATGGTAGCCTTTGGAAAAGCTAATCTCCAAAACATGCTAGCTATACTTTGGTCCAACGTCTCCCTTATGACATTCCTTCCCCATCTTTTTTTCCACTAGGTGAATCTACTTCCAGAGAACCCTAGATCAATAGCTCCCAACTCAAAAAAAATGTCCTTCAAAATGTTTGGTGACGTTGAGCTCTCAGCTCTTCCCCCATCCTTTTCTTCACTATCCAAGACAATGTTGAAGTCTCCAAAGCAAATCCAAGGCCTTTGAATTGATTCCAGTAAACACAAATTCTCCCAAGCCTTTCTTCTTTAGCTGCATAAGGTGGTCCATAGAAGCCAACCAAATACTAATCTCCACCAGGATCCCTAATTTTGACCAAATACCAATCTCCATCACTTGACTTTTCAAGTTGTTCTTCCACATTAAACATAATCCTCTTGCTTTAACTTTTGCCTCAGTTACCACCTTTTCATTAAAATCAATCCTCCATTTTACAAACTCTGTATGGCCTTTGCTGAGGGAAAATTTCAACTAACCCTGAAAGGGAAGATCAACCTTAAAAGGGAAGAACAACCCGTGAAAGGGAAGATCAACCCCTGAAAAGGGAAGACCACCCTCAAAAGGGAAGATCAACCCCTGAAAGGGAAGATCAACCTCAAAAGGGAAGACCACCCTCAAAAGGGAAGATCAGCCAATGAAAGGGACGATTAACCCGGGGCTGACAGATCAAGTAATCCCTAATCCAAATGACCCATCCCCTAGGGTTTCCATGGGGCTTGCGTGGGGCTCACTCACCCATCCATACATGGAAATTGCTTGTATATCACGACTAAAGGCCCTACCATGCAATCAGATCTCTTATATATAGAGAAAAGGATCCCAAGTATCCGATGGATCAGGTAATCGCTGATCAGGACGACCCATCCCCTAGGGTTTCCATGGGGCTTGCGTGGGGCTCATTCACACATCCGTACATGGAAATTGCTTGTATATCACGATCAAAGGCCCTACCACACAATTAGATCTCTTATATATGGAAAGATGATCCTGAGTATCTTGGGATCCTTCTTTTTACAAGGAAATTCCCCCTGTCAAGGGATTCGGGTCGGCTTTCTACCACTATATAAGCCACAAACCTTACCTTTCTTGAGGTACGTAAATTCTCCTTAGCCCTTGCACTTTGAGTTCTTGGAGATTCTTCTATCACTGACTTAACTTTCAGAGGGTCTTTGGCCGGTACCCTACTGGTGCTCTTTGATTGGTTCTTCTCTTTTGGTTTTTAGGTACACCCATTGGTACGTGTGTGGATGATCAACTCACTGATGATTTTTGTGCATCATCAGTTGGTGTCGTCTGTAGGAACAAGTGATAAGCCATATCGCCGTTTCAAAGACAAAGAGTTGTATGGTCCTAACGTGATCAATGACTACCACCAACCAAGAGACCGAGAACTTGCCTAATGCATTGGAGAGGCAAGTGCAAACCCTAGCTGTAGCGGTTAAATGGTTCACTCAATGGAACCATGAGCTAGAACAACAGTTGGAGCAGCAAAACAATCAGGAGCCGAATGATCAGAACAACAGACATAATAGGGACTAACGCAACAACAACCATCCCCAGAAGAATGATCACCAAGAAAGGGATGACCAAGAGGAAAGTAATGCCGTTAGTAGTTGGGACTAGTAGGATACCAGTCGTCCCTTCGAGCTGGAAGTTGGCGCGTTGTACATGGTGCAAGAGATGTAGGTGATGAAAGAGAAGATGGATATGATGATGAATTCCCTGAAGGGTCAGGTTTCCACTAGCTTGGACGAACTAGTCCATTATACCAATTCTCCTTTCACTACATCGGTCACATCCTTCCCTCTTCCAGCCAAGTTCAGAATGCCACAAGTGGAAGTGTACGATGGATCGAAGGACCCCCTGAACCACCTGGAGTCATTTAAAACCCTCATGCATCTGCAAGGGGTTCTGAACGAGATCATGTGTAGAACCTTTCATACCACATTCAAAGGACCAGCCCGAGTATGGTTTAGCAAGATAGCCCCCAATTCCGTCTCGACCTTTAAGGAATTAAGTGGGCTCTTCATCACATATTTCATTGGAGGTCAGTGATACAAGAGGTCCTTGGCAAGCCTCCTAAACATCAAACAGTGGGATGATGAGAGCTTGAGGTCGTATGTCACTCGGTTCAACAAGGAGGCACTATTAATCAACGAAGTCGACGATAAGGTCCTAGTCATAGCCTTTACCAATGGACTCTAATCTGGAAAGTTCTTATTCTCTGTTTACAAGAACTACTTGAAGACCATGGTTGACAGGCTATATCGAGCCATGAAGTATATGAACAATGAGGATGCCGTGTTCGCCAAAGGGGGCGGACTGAAGAAGCGAGAGTAGCATAACGATCCCCGTCCAGACAGAGGAAGGAAGGTAGCCCAAATGGGTGACAGAAGGGACGAACGAAGGACAAGACCCCCGCCAAGACGAATGACGAACTTCACTTCACTTCACTTAACGCCCTGCTAGATTAGGTTTTGATGTAGATCAGGGACGACCGTGCCTTGGCATGACCTAGTAAGCTAACGGGCGACCCAAACAGAAGGCCAAGGAATAAGTATTTTTGCTTCCACCGCGACCATGGGCACAACACCTTAGATTTCTATGACTTAAAGCAATAGATAAAAGCCTTCATTAGACAAGGAAAATTGCAACTGTTTATAGGGTGAGAAATGGTAGGAGAAAACCCACCAAGGGACCAAGAGCTGAACCGACGAGTCGAGGAGTGACCCAGGGCTCCACTTGGAGAGATAAGAGTGATCGTTAGGGGGACCACAATGATTGGATCCTTGAGGAAGGTGAGGAAGACCTACCTATGGATGGTGCAAAATGTCCAACTCACCGGTTGTCCGCCCAAGCTCACTCGAATGGATGACCTAGTGATTAGCTTCATTGAGGAGGATGCCCAATGAGTCCATCACCTCTATGACGATGCCTTGGTGATCAATTTGACCATTGCAGACTTCAATACCCGACGGGTCCTGGTGGACAACGAAAGCTCAGTCGACATCCTTTACTATTCAGCCTTCCAATAGATAAGGATTGGAAGGGAACGGCTCACGCCATCAAACACCACTCTAGTAGGCTTTAGCGGAATGAAGGTCATGCCCGTCGGATCCATCATGCTGCTAGTCACCATCGACACCTATCCTCAACAAATCACCAAGGATGTCACCTTCTTGGTAGTGGATTGCTCGTCTGCCTACAACGCCATCATCAGGAGATCGACACTTAACGCATGGAGAGCAACCACATCCACATATCACTTACTATTGAAGTTCCCAATGGAGTATGGGATAGGAGAAGCCTGAGGAGATCAGGTGGCAGCCCGAGAATGCTACGTGGCCATGCTGGAGATGGACAAACAAATGACCACCATGAACATTGAAGAGCGACAAGTGAATGTAGAGCCAACAAAGGGATTAGTGACCATCTCCCTAGACGAAGGACACCCAGATCGTGTCACTCACATCGGCACGCAAGCCAGCCCTTCGATCCAGAATGGATAGGTCCTTTTCCTAAAAAGCAACCTGGACAAGGACATGCCAGGAATTGATCCAAGCATCATGGTCCATCAGCTCAATGTTTCCCCATCCTTTCCACCTGTCCGTCAAAGGAAGAGGGTCTTTGCTCAAGAAAGGGAAAATGCCATAGCCGAAGAGGTTCGTAAACTTTTGGACGTAGGCTTCATTGGAGAAGTCTACTACCCTGAATGGTTGGCCAACGTAGTCATGGTCAAGTAAAAAAATGGGAAGTGGAGAATGTGTATGGATTTCACCGACCTAAACAAAGCCTGTCCAAAGGATAGCTATTCCTTCCCACGGATTGAGCTCCTTGTGGATTCGATGGCAGGGCACCAGTTGTTGAGCTTTAATGGATGCTTTCTCTAGTAACAACCAGATCAAGCTTGAGGAATCTGACCAAGAGAAGACATCATTTGTCACAAGCCAAGGCATTTTTTTGCTACAAGGTCATGCAATTCAGATTGAAGAATGCGGGGGCAACGTACCAAAGGCTCGTAAACAAGATGTTCGTCCGACGGATTAGAAGGAACGTCAAAGTATACATAGATGACATGTTAGTGAAGAGAAAAAAAGAGGATCATCACCTGAATGATCTTAGAAAGACATTCGGAACTCTTCGCTTCTATGGAATGAAGCTCAATCCCAGCAAATGTGTGTTCGGGGTATCATCGGGAAAATTCCTTGGCTTCATGGTATCCTAACGGGGTGTTGAAACTAACCATGATAAGATCCAAGCAATCCTAGAGATGAGCCCCCCTGAAGAATGTCAAAGAGGTACAAAGCCTAAACGGAAGAGTCGCGGTACTTAACAGATTCGTCTCGCGGGCAACAGACAAATGCTTGCCATTCTTCAGAATTATGAAGAAAGCTTTTGAATGGACTGACAAATGTTAGAATGAATTCGAGGATGAAGTCATACCTGGTGTCCCCCACCACTCCTTAATCCATCCAAACTCAATGAAGAGCTTTTCCTATACCTGGCCCTATCCCCCACAGCCGTTAGTTCAGCCCTGATCCGAGAAGAAGATCGCGTATAATTGCCCGTGTACTACACCAGCCGAGCGCTAAGGGCGCAGAAGAGAGATATGCCCCCATTGAAAAGTTAGCCTTCGCTTTGATCACAACAGCTTGCAAGCTTAGGCCATACTTCCAAGCACATACCATAGTGGTTCAAATGAACAAGCCTCTTTGGAAAACAATGGATAATCCAAAGGCCGCTGGATGATTGGTCTTATGGGCAATAGAGCTGAGTGAATTCAACATACGGTACCGCCTAAGGACCACAATCATGGCCCAGGCCTTAGTTGACTTCATCATAGAATTCATGATGGGTGAAACCGACGACTGAGGGGCAACCTCTTGGAAGGTTCAATTGGATGGGTCGTCCAACAAATGTGTTTGAGGGATCAGAGTGGTCCTTCAATCCCCTGAAGGGGACATCATCGAATGTGCTGTCTGACTCCAATTCCTGACAACTAATAATGGGGCCAAATACGAAGCCATTCTCACAGGGCAAAGATTTGGCCAATGCAGTTAGGGCCTTATCAGTCGTCCTTCATAGTGACTCCTAGGTTGTCATTGGGCATATCAATGGGGATTATGAAGCCAAGAACGAATGAATGAAAAAGTATCTTCACCTTATTAGAAGACAGACGAATCAAACCTTTGCGGTAAAATTCTTACAAGTTTTGAGAGAAGAAAATGAGCACGCCGATTGATTGGCCAAAGCTGCATTTGCGGAACACAATACAATCGATCGACAAGTCCTATCCTTCGTTCAACAGTCCCCCATCATTGAGGAATTAGAGATACAGATGATTCCAAAGGGCACTAATTGGATAACTCCGATCATCTCTTACCTTAAGAATGGGACACTTCCCAAAGACCGCGATGAATCCCGACGATTGAAAGTTCAGGCAACACGCTTCATGTTGATAGCGGATGTGCTATACAAGAGAGGTTTCTCCCGACCATACCTAAGGTGTTTGATCCACGACGAAGCGGACTACATTATGAGGGAAGTCTATGAAGGGGTGTGCGAAAACCACTCAAGGGCCCGATCATTGGTCCACAAGCTTATACGAGCAGGGTACTATAGGCCTACAATGCAGAAGGATGCCTAATCCTACGTGAAGGCATGTGACAAGTGCCAACGCTTTAGCAATTTCGTAAGGCAACCTTCTGATCCACTCACCCCGATGAACGCCCCATGATCTTTTGCTCAATGGGGACTGGACATCATGGGACCTTTCCCAATGGCAATGCGACAACTCAAATTCCTTATTGTAGGAATTGACTACTTTACCAAATGGGTAGAAGCAGAATCACTAGCAACCATCACGGAGAAAATGTTCGAAACTTCGTCTAGAAGAGCATCATCTGCCGATTCGGGATCCTAGGGTCCTCGTCACCGATAATGGCAAACAATTTGACAATGATGCGTTTAGAGACTTTTGCAAGCAATTGGAGATCAAGAACCATTATTCTTCACCTGCCCATCCACAAGCCAATGGGCAAGTTGAGGTTACCAACCGATCCTTGCTCAAACTGATAGAGACTCGGTTGGAGGGGGCAAAGGGGATATAGCCAGACGAGCTACCAAGGACCTTATAGGCATATAGGATGACCGCTTGGACACCCACAGGAGAAACACCGTTTCGACTAGCATTTAGGAGTGAGGTTGTCATCCCCGCGGAAGTGGGAATAACAAGCTACAAGATAGCCCACCATGACGAAGGGAAGAATGAAGAAGGGATCCATCTGCACTTGGATCTATTGGACGAGGTCAGGGGACCGCTGAGTAGTGAATGATCTGATACCAAGACCTCATGGCCAAACAACATAACACCAAGATAAAGCCTCGATACTTCAGCATTAGGGATCTTGTCTTGAGGAAAGTGACCATGGCCACTCAAGATCCCATGCAAGGGAAATTAGGACCCAACTAGGAGGGTCCATACATAATCTTTGATTGTAACAGGAAGGGTACCTACCACTTAGAAACGCTCGACGGGCAGAGGCTGCACAACCCTTGGAACGCTAATCACCTCAGAAGATACTATCAGTAGTACACCAGCAACAACTTATGTTATCGCTTATGTTATTGCTTTCCTTTAAGTTTTGTTTAAGTTGACCAGTTTTGTTTGGTTGACCAAATAGCAAGTTATCAACATTTTTATTTAGTTATTTTCAAATGAAGCTATTATTATCTACAATGAGGAAAGACTTATAAAAAGCAAAGCTTTGTCCTAAAGGCAAACAGAAGATCAAGGTTGCCCTCGTGCACCTGATCAAATCCTATGTCCTACCTAAGGGATGGACAGACGATCAAGGATATCATCACACACATGATCAAATCCTAAGTCCTACCTAAGGGTGGATAGACGATCAAGGATGCCCTCGCGCACCTGATCAAATTCTAAGCCCTACCTAAGGGGTGGACAGATAATCAAGGATGCCCTCGTGCACTTGATTAAATCCTAAGTCCTACCTAAGGGGTGGACTAATGATTAAGGATGCCCTCAAGCACTTGATCAAATCCTAGGTCCTACCTAAGGGATGGACAGACGATCAAGGATGCCCTCGTGTGCGTGATCAGATCCTAAGTCCTACCTAAGGGGTGGATAGAAGATTAAGGATGCCCTCGTGCACCTAATCAAATCCTAAATCCTACCTGATGCGAACTTCAATCGACACGCTTTGAGACCCAACAAAAATATTGGAATATTTAACCCAGGAAAGCTAAAAACCAGATTTATGATAGAAACCCTGACCCAACGTTTATAATCGAAACGCGAACCAAATGTATAAGATGACCTTGACCCAATGATTATAAAGAATCACGAACCAAAGGTATAAAGTTTGAACGCCACAAGGAAGAATCCTTGATAAGTTCACAGTTCTTGAAGAACCAAAAGAGAGCAAAGTCTCACCTTTTCTGAATTTTATTCAATAATATTCTGAAAAACGTTTACAGACTTCAGAGCCTATTTAAGGACTCCACAAAACTTGACAGACAAGAAAATATATTCTGAAATAACTCTTAATTGATACCTTACCATATCAGGAATCAAGTTTGACCTAAAAAGCATTAAATGCACCTAAAAACAAGGAAAATACCTAAAAAACGTACTAAATAATAAAACCCTAAATAAAAGTTGATTTGGTCTGAAATTAGCAGATCCAAAATGGGAAAAAATCTGCCTTAACTGATATAGAGCTGGAAAGTCAATCAGCCATTAATTCATGCCATAAATCACTCCCAATTAAGCTAGATCGGCCCTAAGTAGCTTGAATTAAATTTATTACACTTTCATCTTCCTTTGGGCCAAGCTTGGAATGTCCTGTATTAGAATTAGCCCAAATCTCTTGAATCAGCCCATTAAGTGCTTCTTGGATCTTCTTGGATTTTGCTCTTATAATAGGCCCAACTGGAACATGTAATGGATCCTTGAATGCTTGTTGATTCTCATCACTACCTAAGGGATGGATGTGGGTACACCTAATTCTTGTCAAAGCCCAAAAAAGGGTAAATCGTCGACTCAAGAAAAGAGGGTTTGTGATGAGAATCAACAAGCATTCAAGGATCCATTGCATGTTCCAGTTGGGCCTATTACAAGAGCAAGATCCAAGAAGATCCAAGAAGCACTTAATGGGCTGATTCAAGAGATTTGGGCTGATTCTAATGCAGGATATTCCAAACTTGGCCCAAAGGAAGATGAAAGTGTAGTAAATTTAATTCAAGCTATTTAGGGCTGATCTGACTTAATTGTGAGTGATTTATGGCATGAATTAATGGCTGATTGACTTTCCAGCTCTGTATCAGTTAAGACAGATTTTTTTCCTATTTTGGATCTGCTAATTGCAGACCAAATCAGCTTTTATTTAGGGTTTTATTATTTAGTACGTTTTTTAGGTATTTTCCTTGTTTTTAGGTGCATTTAATGCTTTTTAGGTCAAACTTGATTCCTGATATGGTAAGGTATCAATTAGGAGTTATTTTAGAATATATTTTCTTGTCTGTCAAGTTTTGTGGAGTCCTTAAATAGGCTCTGAAGTTTGTAAACGTTTTGAAGATTATTATTGAATAAAATTTAGAAAAGGTGAGGCTTTGCTCTCTTTTGGTTCTTCAAGAACTGTGAACTTATCAAGGATTCTTCCTTGTGGCGTTCAAACTTTATACCTTTGGTTCGTGATTCTTTATAATCATTGGGTCAAGGTCAACTTATACCTTTGGTTCGCGTTTCGATTATAAACGTTGGGTCAGGGTTTCTATCAAATATCTGATTTTTAGCTTTCCTGGGTTAAATATTCCAATATTTTTGTTGGGTCTCAAACCGTGTCGATTGAGGTTCGCATCATATGGTATTAAATATTCCAATATTTTTGTTGGGTTTCAAAGCGTGTCGATTGAGGTTCGCATCATTTGGTATCAGAGCACAGGTTCTAAAATCAGTTTTCTATCCCTTTATCTTTTGTTTCCTGTTATCATCCTATCCTGTTTCTGTTGTGTTCTGCATTCATCGTTCTTATTTTTTTGTTTTTGTTGAAGTGCACTAGGTTAAAATCGTGCACCCAGTTCCCAAAAAAAAAAAAAAAAAAAAAAAAAAATTGTAGTTTCAGTTCTCTCAGACCAAAATATTGTTTTCTTTTTGTCTTCTTCCTTTGATTTGGTATTTCTTCCTTTGATTTAGTGTTTCTTTCATATTTTCTTGCCATTGGTATTTGTTTTAACACTACAAGTTGAATTTCTTGATCAAGTTTGTTAGTTCATTGCAGAACTGAAAAGGCGAAACAACGAGTGGAAAAAGGCAAGAGAGTGTGAGACTAATATCGGAAAAAAGCCAATTTAAGAGTGAAACACGAGTGGGAGTGACATAATTTGAGTGCAAACACATGAGGGAGTGGAAAAAGGCAAGAGAGTGTTCTAACAATTCTCTGTTGTTTCAAAAGTATGTCTTTCAGGTGTGAAACATCAAATAGGGAAGGAGGGGAGGAGTCGTCGATCATTTTACAGGCTATGCAACAACAATTTGAACGCATGGACGTGGTGTTTAATGAGATTCGGGATCGGATGGATAGGCAAGACACTGTTATTGCTAGTTTGCGTGAGGAGCGTCCCCAAAGAGGCCCTAATGCTAGAAGGCAAGAAAGGCGTTCTCACATGAATGATTCTGATGACTACCACGAGGATGAGTTTGAATATGAAGAAGATCAAGCTTCACTGAACAATGAAGGCAGGTTTGTGCCAAGGAGAGAAAGGCGTGGTGGAGGTTTCCGAAGAGATCCAAGATGGCAAGATGAGACTGACAGGAACCTAGGAAACATAAAAATGAAGATACCCACATTTCAAGGGAAAAATGATCCAGAAGCATACTTGGAGTGGGAGAAGAAGGTGGAGCTAATCTTTGAGTGCCACAACTACTCCGAGGAGAAAAAGGTAAAACTCGCTGTCATTGAGTTTACTGACTATGCTATTATATGGTGGGATCAACTTGTGATGAACAGAAGGAGAAACCACGAGAGACCTATTGAGACTTGGGAGGAAATGAAGGCAATCATGAGAAGGCGGTTTGTTCCTAGTCACTACTATAGGGACTTGTATCAGAAATTACAGAGTCTAACTCAAGGCTATAGGAGCGTGGATGACTACCACAAGGAGATGGAGATTGCCATGATTCGGGCAAATGTAGAGGAGGATAGAGAAGCTACCATGGCAAGGTTTCTGAATGGGCTGAATCGGGACATTGCCAACATGGTGGAGTTGCAGCACTACGTGGAGTTGGAGGACATGGTGCACATGGCAATAAAGGTGGAACGACAGCTTAAAAGGAAAGGAACTCGGTCATTTCAAAATTCGGGCTCCTCTACTTCATGGAGGTCAAATGGGAGGAAAGACGAAGGGGCTGTTTTCAAGTCCAAATCCGAACCACAAAAAAGGAGAGATGAAGCTCCCAGTGTCAACAAAGGTAAAAATGAATCCGAGACTCGTAATCGTGATATTAAGTGTTTTCGTTGTTTGGGAGTAGGTCATATTGCTTCACAATGCCCAAATAAGAGGACCATGATCGCACGTATTGATGGAGAGGTGGAAACTGAAAGCGAGGAAGATGATGACCAGATTCCATCACTTGAGGATGCTTGTGATGATGAAGTGGAGTATCCAGTGGAGGGTGAGTCGCTTGTTGCAAGGCGTGCTTTAAGTGCCCAAGTCAAAGAGGATGACATGGAACAACAAAGGGAGAACATTTTTCACACTAGATGCCACGTCAACAACAAGGTATGTAGTATGATTATAGATGGGGGGAGCTGTACTAATGTGGCTAGTACTACTTTAGTTGAAAAATTGAATTTACCTATCTTGAAACACCCTCGACCATATAAGTTGCAGTGGTTGAATGATTGTGGAGAAGTTAAGGTAAATAAGCAAGTACTGGTTTCTTTTTCAATTGGGAGGTACAAGGATGAAGTACTTTGTGATGATGTTCCAATGCAAGCGGGTCACATTTTATTGGGCGAGCCAGTTTGACAGGAGAGTCAATCATGATGGGTTCAAGAATAGGTATTCTTTTGTTAAAGATAGTAAAACCATTACTCTTGTACCGTTGACTCCGAGACAAGTGTATGAAGATCAAGTGAAACTGAAAAGAGAAAATGACTTAAAAAATTGTGAGATTGGGAATGCAAAAAAAGATGATGAGAAAGAGAGTGAAAGAATAAAAGAGTGTGAACAGAAAAAAGAGAGTGAAACCATAAAAGAGAGTGAAAAGACAGTTGAGGGTGGAAAAAATGAGAGAAAAACGAAAAAACAAGGGAATTTTTATGCTAAGGCGAGTGATGTCAAGAGTGCTTTTTATACAAAACAGCCTATATTTGTACTCTTGTACAAAGAGGTGTGTTTTAATACTAACGAACTTGACGAATCTTTGCCTAGTGTTGTTGTCTCTTTGTTGCAGGAATATAAGGACGTGTTTCCTAATGATGTTCCTAATGTATTGCCACCTATAAGAGGAATAGAGCATCAAATCGATTTTGTGCCAGGTGCCACAATTCCTAACCGACCAGCCTATAGGAGTAATCCGGAGGAGACAAAGGAACTTCAAAGGCAAGTTGAGGAGTTGCTGACCAAGGGACATGTGAGAGAGAGTATGAGTCCATGCGCGGTGCCGGTGCTGCTTGTGCCTAAGAAGGATGGAACTTGGAGAATGTGTGTTGATTGCAGGGCTATCAACAACATTACAGTAAAGTATAGACATCCCATTCCTAGGCTAGATGACATGTTGGATGAATTGCATGGATCATGTGTTTTCACAAAAATTGATTTGAAAAGTGGATATCATCAAATTAGGATGAAAGAGGGTGATGAATGGAAAACTGCCTTTAAAACTAAATATGGATTGTATGAGTGGTTGGTAATGCCTTTCGGTCTAACTAATGCACCAAGTACATTCATGAGGTTAATGAACCATGCATTGCGTGCATTTATAGGCAGATTTGTTGTGGTCTATTTTGATGATATTTTGGTATATAGCAAGAATTTAGATGAGCATATTGATCATTTACATTGTGTGCTTGCTGTTTTGAGAAAAGAAAAACTATATGCCAATTTAAAGAAATGTTCCTTTTGCATGGACAAAGTTGTATTTCTGGGTTATGTTGTTAGCGCGAAAGGAATTGAGGTGGATGAGGAAAAGGTGAAGGCTATTAAGGAATGGCCCACACCTAAGTCAGTCACTGAGGTAAGAAGTTTTCACGGTTTGGCTAGTTTTTATCGCCGATTTGTCAAAGATTTCAGTACACTAGCTGCACCACTCACTGAAGTTGTTAAAAAATGTATTGGTTTTAAATGGGGAAATGAGCAAGATCGTGCATTTAATGAAATTAAAGAAAGATTATGTGGTGCTCCTCTATTAGCATTACCTGATTTTTCTAAAACTTTTGAGATTGAATGTGATGCCTCAGGAATAGGTATTGGAGCTGTTTTGATGCAGGAGAAGAGGCCGATAGCTTATTTTAGTGAAAAGCTAAATGGGGCAGCTTTGAACTACCCAACATATGACAAGGAGCTTTATGCATTGGTGAGGGCATTGGAGACTTGGCAACACTACCTTTGGCCGAAAGAATTTGTCATACATACTGACCATGAGTCCTTAAAACACCTGAAGGGACAAGTTAATGAAATGACTAGTTTGGATGGTGAGAAGAAGGCTGAGATGGTGAAGAAACTCCATGAAAGTGTACGACAACATATAGAGAAGAAAAATGAGCAATATGCGACCAAAGCCAACGAGGGCCGTCGACAAGTCCTTTTTGAACCAGGTGATTGGGTTTGGGTGCATATGAGAAAAGAAAGATTTCCAGCTCGTAGGCGGTCCAAGTTGCATCCTAGAGGGGATGGTCCATTTCAAGTCCTTGAGAGAATCAATGATAATGCATACAAGTTGGATGTTCCAGGTGAGTATAACATTAGTGCTACATTTAATGTTTCTGATCTTTCTCCTTTTGATGTAGGTGACGATTCGAGGATGAATCCTTTTGAAGAGAGGGGGAATGATGAGAATCAACAAGCATTCAAGGATCCATTGCATGTTCCAGTTGGGCCTATTACAAGAGCAAGATCCAAGAAGATCCAAGAAGCACTTAATGGGCTAATTCAAGAGATTTGGGCTGATTCTAATGCAGGATATTCCAAGCTTGGCCCAAAGGAAGATTAAATTGTAATAAATTTAATTCAAGCTACTTAGGGTTGATCTGGCTTAATTGGGAGCGATTTATGGAATGAATTAATGGCTGATTGACTTTCCAACTCTGTATCAGTCAAGGCAGATTTTTTCCTATTTTGGATCTGCTAATTTCAGACCAAATCAGCATTTATTTAGGGTTTTATTATTTAGTACGTTTTTTTAGGTATTTTCCTTGTTTTTAGGTGCATTTAATGCTTTTTAGGTCAAACTTGATTCCTGATATGGTAAGGTATCAATTAGGAGTTATTCTAGAATATATTTTCTTGTCTGTCAAGTTTTGTGGAGTCCTTAAATAGGCCCTGAAGTCTGTAAACGTTTTTTAGAAGATTGTTGAATAAAATTCAGAAAAGGTGAGGCTTTGCTCTCTTTTGGTTCTTCAAGAACTGTGAACTTATCAAGGATTCTTCCTTGTGGCGTTCAAACTTTATACCTTTGGTTCGTGATTCTTTATAATCATTGGGTCAAGGTCAACTTATACCTTTGGTTCGCGTTTCGATTATAAACGTTGGGTCAGGGTTTCTATCAAATATCTGATTTTTAGCTTTCTTGGGTTAAATATTCCAATATTTTTGTTGGGTCTCAAAGCGTGTCGATTGAGGTTCGCATCAGTTGGGCCCAACGACTTTAGTAAGGAGTTACTAAAGTATATATTTATGAAATTGGATTTCATAAATATATGATGAATAACATAAAGGATTAAACCGGGTACTCAAGGATTAAGATGTAGTAATCTTCAAAGTGGCAGTCTATATTCATGATTTTGGATTATTACGAATATTTTAATGAAGGGGTTGCATGCATAATAAAGTCTTGGGATATAATTTATTAATAAGGCCTAGAGTGCAATTATATTTATATAGTGGTATTAAATATAATTAATAATAACTTTGGACTTGTCAAGAGTTGACGGAAAAGCCCAAGGCCCATTGGAGCTAGTGTCTTATTGGTCCATTTTGGTCCCACTCCAAGCCACACATTAAAGCCCAATTGGAAAGGCCCAATAGGCCAGTCCAATTAGATAATCAGTTACTTATAAAGGGAGAAACATACAGAATTTTTATTAGTGAAATAAGAAACGGTGTGTATGTGAGTGTGAGACATACACTTTCATTCTCCCTTTGAAAACTGATTGAGAGACTACACATCTTGGGCGTAAAGTGGAATTGGAGTGAAGATTAAAAGTATTCCCGAGTACTTTAATCTTTGGTTTTGAATTTCTCCACACCAAGGTACACTATCTTGTTCTTAAATTCTGAAATTTACGTAGTGCACGTTATCAATCATGAATGAAATAGATCCTTGTTTGTTGCTTCCGCTATGTGTTTTGTATGAGATACAAAACCAGTTTTTTTCCTTCACTAGATATTTTAAATTAAAGGTTTTTAATTCTAAAACATGCATAATTTAATTACACACAGCCTTGCACTTTATACATTTGAAAACATTTAGAAAAAGTTCAAAATTCCCTTCAGTGACATTTTCGCGAGTATCTCGCGACTAAGCTCTTCTCGTGAAAATGAATTATGAAAAAAAAATGAAAACACAAAAATCAAACAGAGACTTTCGCAATTGTCTCGCGAATGTTTCACGAGTAAAGCTTACCCGCGAAGTAATTTGTGAAAACACAAAGTTCAGACAGAAGCTTTCGCGACTATTTCGCGAGTAACGCTTACCCGCGAAAAACTCGTATTTTTAGTTTTTCAAAAGGAACGTCTGAACAGTTTTCAACCGTTTTTCATGAACAAACAACCACCATATGAACATAATAGATGGGATTTGATATCAAAACTAAATTCCATTGATGCTATAGCCTTAAAGATCAATTTAACTTACTTAAATTCAAATTTAAACAACGTCATAACATCAAAATCAGTTTTTATCAAATCATAGTTTGAACAACAATGCAGAAAATTAAATACATATATAATCTTCTGACATCATGAAACTATTATTTCTAATTCTAGAATTCACAAAACATGTTATACAGATCCGAATTGAAGATCGCTCTGATACCATTTGAAGAAAATATGCATGTACGCAGCGGAAAATTAACGGATCTATTTCAATCGTAATTGATAACATGCACTATGTAAATTTCAAAATATAGAATCAAGAGAGTGTAGCTTGGTGCAGTAAATTTCAAAACCAAATATTGAAGTACTCGGGAACACTTTTAATCTTCACTCCAATTCCACTTTACGCCCAAGAAGTGTGGTCTCTCAATCAGTTTCAAAGGGAGAATGATAGAATGTCTCATTCTCACATACACACCATTTCACAATGATGTCTCTCTTTTTCATACATTAAAATTCTGTATGTTTATCTCCTTATAATTGATTATCTAATTGGGCTAGCCTTTTGAGCCTTTCTAATTGGGCTTTAGTGTTTGGCTTGGAATGGGACCAAAAGGGACCAATAAGACATTAGCTCCAATGGGCCTTGGGCTTTTTTGTCAACTCTTGACAAGTCAAAGTTACCATTAACTATATTTAATACTACTATATAAATATAGTTGCACTCTAGACCTTATTTATAAATTATATCCCAAGACTTTATTATACATGCAACCCCTTCATAAAATATTCGTAGTAATACAAAGTAATGAATGTAGACTACCACTTTGTAAATTACTACATCTTATCCTTGAGTATCTAGTTTAGTCCTTTAAAGTTATTCATCATATATTTATGAAATCCAATTTCATAAATATATACTTTAGTAACTTCTTACCAAAGTGGTTAGGCCGAACTCTCTGAATAACAAACCCATTAAACTTATCTCAAGAGAATGTTTTGTATCTCCGCTAAGAGACTATGAATTCCATCTTGAGAATATATGTTCCATTAACACTAAATGTGGTTGCCTAACATACTGAGGTTTTGACCGTAACTTTAGATCTCACCCTTGATATATCAAAGTAACCTACACTTCATGATCAGGTCTATTATCGTCTCAGGATTAAGAGTTCATGTAAATAGAGGTCGTGAGTTTATTATTCAATTGACAGTCGTTAGGAGAATAATAAATCTCACAGCGGTCCAGTTCAATATGTTTTAACTCTTAAAACATATCAACATACCAACTAAAAATCTCTATTTCCATGATCAAGACAAATCATCTTAGTTAATATGTTATAGTCTTTGCAGATGAAATTCCCAATTTCATCACCGACTATGAACTACATTTTGAGTTTACAAGGAGTGATTTACATCTTCTGTGGCTAAATCACATAAATCACATACAATGCATCTCATGGACTATATGATAATGTCCCATATTCATGTTACCATTATTTTAGATAATAATAAAATAACTTTATCAATTATAATATTAAGTCATACATAATGTCATACGTAATATCATACATAGCATTATACATGTTAAGGACATATTTTATGTAGTTAGCTAATCCTTTGACAAAACGCACTTTACTTGTATTTGGGTAGATCTAGGATGTGTTTAATACTTCAAAGAACATGTTGTTCAAGTCTAGTATTAAAGCCATGATGATTGGACCAAGAAACAAGTGAAGAAAAAGTGTTCACTAAATGATGAGAATCAACAAGCATTCAAGGATCCATTGCATGTTCCAGTTGGGCCTATTACAAGAGCAAGATCCAAGAAGATCCAAGAAGCACTTAATGGGCTGATTCAAGAGATTTGGGCTGATTCTAATGCAGGATATTCCAAGCTTGGCCCAAAGGAAGATGAAATTGTAATAAATTTAATTCAAGCTACTTAGGGCTGATCTGGCTTAATTGGGAGCGATTTATGGAATGAATTAATGGCTGATTGACTTTCCAACTCTGTATCAGTCAAGGCAGATTTTTTCCTATTTTGGATCTGCTAATTTCAGACCAAATCAGCATTTATTTAGGGTTTTATTATTTAGTACGTTTTTTAGGTATTTTCCTTGTTTTTAGGTGCATTTAATGCTTTTTAGGTCAACCTTGATTCCTGACATGGTAAGGTATCAATTAGGAGTTATTCTAGAATATATTTTCTTGTCTGTCAAGTTTTGTGGAGTCCTTAAATAGGCCCTGAAGTCTGTAAACGTTTTTTAGAAGATTGTTGAATAAAATTCAGAAAAGGTGAGGCTTTGCTCTCTTTTGGTTCTTCAAGAACTGTGAACTTATCAAGGATTCTTCCTTGTGGCGTTCAAACTTTATACCTTTGGTTCGTGATTCTTTATAATCATTGGGTCAAGGTCAACTTATACCTTTGGTTCGCGTTTCGATTATAAACGTTGGGTCAGGGTTTCTATCAAATATCTGATTTTTAGCTTTCCTGGGTTAAATATTCCAATATTTTTGTTGGGTCTCAAAGCGTGTCGATTGAGGTTCGCATCACTAAAGCTGGACATATAGCTGGACACTTGCTGGATAGCTGCTCGACACCTGCTCGATAGATAGCTATCTATCGAGGTTTAATGAGGCTCGACACCTGCTATCTATTGAGGTATCTATCGAGATTACAGAAATTTAGATTTTCAAATATGATTTTTGGGCCATACTTTTGTATTTGTGTAGGATTTCTTTTCTCACAACCCTAGACATATATAAGGCTTATTTTAGAGGCCGTCACATAAGAGAATACAAGGAGAACATATGCAAAAGGTGACCAAAGCCTTATTCTCTCTTGAAGAAGTTATTGTGTCTTTACGCCTTAGGGTTTTGTAATCAAGTGCTTCTTGATCTTCATTATTGATGAAGTGAAGAACTTTGTAACCAACATTCTTCTTTCTCAAGTTAGTGAGTGAGTCATGTACTGGGATTTGTGCAAAGGAGTTAGTCATGTACTGGGATTCGTGCATCAAAGGGTGGCATTCATAAATTGAAGAGTTCAGAGGTTCTGAAGCGGTAGAAGGTTTCTGCTGTGAGTTTATCTACGGGGATTGTAGAGTCTAGGGACAAAAGTTTTGTACTAGATCTGAAACTTCTCTTTACTATAGTGAATTGCTTTTCGGGAAGGTTTTCCCCCAGGTTTTTTACTGTGAAACTGGTTGGTTTTATTGGTTTTCCAGGGTCATCATATCTTGTCTTATTTACTTTTCCGCTGCATATTATTTGTGACATGATATTGATGTTTGTATGTTTTAACAAGTTTTATGCATAATAAATCTAATTTACAACTTGGGTTTAAAACTTGCTAATTCTATTAATCGGGCCCTAAATTTCCCAACAATACAATAGGATTTAAGGGCACTAATCCTAACTAGGCCCTGAGGAAAAAAAGGATGATCAAATAGTGAGTCTACAGAAAGAGACAAGTCTATTAAAAGGGACAAGTCTAGGAGGGACAATGTAAAATATTGTGTACCCTCATCATGTCATGAAGACCAGAGTCACTCAAAGGGTCGGTCTCATACTCTGAGCGCTCGTTTAGATCAGTATCACGGATGATGGAATGAGCGGTATCCACTGCGTACTCCTTGTCTTTCACCAACAAAGGAAGTCATGAGTCCTTGGGAAGTCATGAATCCTTTCCCAATCCCATGGCGAGGGACGTCAACAGTAACCTCGTGGGCCTCTAGATGAGTGGATGAGCCACAAGCACCTTTACCCGATGATTGAACGTCGGAAGTGTACTTCCTCTTCTTTGAGACATGAAGGGGCAGGGTTGACAATCCCTCTCCTTGAGCCCTTACGGTGGCAACCTTCTTGATATCCTCCTGCCTATTCTTTGCTACCTGCTTATTCTTCATGGTCTCCATCTCTGAAACCAACCAACGGTCTCCATCTTTTGAATAGAACAAAAGAAAAAGCGGCAATAAAAAATACTTACGAACTCTGGAGATGCGGTCTAATTGTTGGGCTTTCTCAGAAGGGACAGGTCCACCACAGAAGGTGTGAAGTGTGTCTAAGTTAACAAGCCTCGTCCAAGACCTCTCCTCAAGAGGTATCTCAAAGACCCTTTCCAAGAATGCTTCTTGCTTAGGAAGGATCGTCGGGCACACTGTAGCTGAAACGAAACAAAATGGATACATTAGTTAAAAAAATGTGTAAACCGACGACCCATACAATCCTGATGACTCACTAGATTTGTTCAGAAGCCCCCACGAGCGGTCATAAAAAGACCTTATGCTATTCCACTCGTCGGGACGACACACCTAGTTGACCCCTTGCATAAAAAAGAACCTAGCTTTCCATTGATGATTGAAATTTGGCATGTCAAATATCAACCTCAAGGCTTTCCCCCGAAGAGGGATTTGATGCTGGGATCTAATGTTGACTCCCTATCAGAGATCGATGAGTCGTTTGACGAGTACCTAAGCCTAGAATGACTAGACAAATTGTCTTCCGAACCCATGCGGACCGACGGGGTACGATCACTCGATGCTTCACTATCTCCAGACATCTCTCACCTACAAGCGATGAATGAAAGCTAAGATTCTACTCTACTTCTTAAGTGTGCAACTAACAAACAAAAAGGAAGTGGGAAAAGAAAAAGATAGACTGACGGAGCATACCTAAAGGATGGACGAATAGTAGACTGACGAAGCAAAAGAATCGACGATTGAGCTCTAGGATTGAAAGGGAAAACTTTTAGGTAATGAGGACAATAACAGCATTGAACTATTTATAGGATGGTCTGGCATGAAAAACAAAGCGTTGCAATGTTTGGTTCCATGACCCAGAGGGTGACGCGTGTCTCGAGCCCTATTAAAAGGACATGATTACCCCTATTTATGACGCATGTCATTAAGGCAAGGCATTTATGACAAATTTGCGACTAGTCTGCCATAACAATGACTCATGGAGTAAGGGGCAGCCGATGAAGGAAAATTTTGACCAACCCTCAAAAAGGATGACTAACCCTAAAAGGGAAGATCAACCTCAAAAGGGAAGAAGAACCCGTGAAAGGGAAGATCAACCCCTAAAAGGGAATACCACACTCAAAAGGGAAGATCAAACCCTAAAAGGGAGTATCAACCTCAAAAGGGAAGATCAGCCCCTGAAAGGGATGATCAACTCGGGGCTAATGGATCTAGTAATCCGTGATCCGGATGACCCATCCCCTAGGGTTTCCGTGGGGCTTGCATGGGGCTCACTCACACATCTGTACATGAAAATTGCTTGTATATCATGACCAAAGGCCCTACCACGCAATTAGATCTCTTATATATGGAAAGATGATCCTGAGTATCTTGGGATCCTTCTCTCTACAAGGAAATTTCCTCTATCAAGGGATTCAGGTCCGTTCTCTACCATTATATAAGCCACAAACCTTACCCTTTTTAAGGTACGTGAATTCTCTCTAGCTCTTGCACACTTGAGTTCTTGGAGATTCTTTTAACATTGACTTTACCTTTGGAGGGTCTTTGGCCGGTACGCCACCAGTGCCCTTTAATTGGTTCTTCTCATTTGGTTTTTAGGTACACCCATAGGTACGTGTGGGGACGATCAACTCACTAATGATTTTTGTGCATCATCAGTCTTCATTTGCTTTCATTTCACATAGAAAATTATATATGGATTATGACTTATTTTGTAAGCTCTGAAGGCTTTCACCAATGAGGCATTGCAAATGCCTCTATAGTTCCACCCTAAAGCTCTAATTGTGAACGCAAACAACACACTCTACTACAACCTATACTCAAAATGTAATACACCCAATGTTAGGACATATGCGATTCATGCTAGGAACATATGTCAACATTTTACGTAATTGGCTAATCCTTTGACAAAACGCACTTTACTTGTATTTGGATAGATCTAGGATGTGTTTAATGCTTTAAGAAACAAGGTTTCAAGTTCAAGTGTTAAAGCCATGCAAGTCTGTCCAAGAATCAAGTGAAGAAGTGATGTTCATTAAAGCTTTACAACTAGCTCGACAGCCAGTATCTATCGAGGTTTAAAAAAAAAAATCTGCTTCACCTCGAGGCTCGATAGCTGCTCGATAGATAGGGTATCAGTCGACCTTAAAATCACCCGGTGGGGTTTGTGCCTCTGAGGTTTTCCCCATGCGTAAACAAATTATCTTGTCAACTTTATTTTCCGTTGCATTATACTTTAGTTGGTGATTTTTTTGTGCTGCCACATACATGGCATGTTAATTTGATTAATTAATAAATTTGAGTAATTAATCAATTAATTTATCACAAGGGGCCAATACATTCTTGGCTTATCAAGGGGTATCCGAGCAAACACACTTTGATTAGGGTTTAATATTTGCTGTGTGATCCGTTGACCCCTGTTTGTCATGGATAGAGGAAAATCTCTCATTGTACCTCCTTTCTTTGATGGCACTAGCTATGCATACTGGAAAGTACACATGAGAGCTTTCTTGCAGTCTTTAGATGAGAAAGTGTGGCAAGCTATGGAGATAGGCTGGACCAAGTTTAAGGAAGCACCGGCCGATTAGGATGACGTAAAGATCAAGGCGGCAAATTTCAATAGCAGGGCATTGAATGCTTTATTCAGTACGGTCACAAATGAGGAGTTCAAGAAGATATCCTCCACTGAAACTGTAAAGCAAGCATAGACCATTCTCCAAAAAACCTATGAAGGAACCAAGGCCGTCAAGGATTTGAAGCTTCAAAGGCTCACTACTAGCTTTGAAGAGATTAAGATAGAGGAGGATGAGTCATTTGATGAGTTCTATGCTAGGCTTAAGGAAATAGTAAACTCAACTTTTAATCTTGGGGAAACCATTCCTGAACCCAAGATTGTGAGAAAGGTGCTTAGATCTTTGCTTGAGAGATTCCATGCTAAGATCACCGCGATTGAGGAGTCAAAGGATATTGACAAAATTCCATTGACAGAGCTAGTTGGAAATCTACAGACCTATGAGTTGGGTTTGTCTAGGATCGAGAAGTCAAGCAAGAGCAAGAGCATGGCACTGAAAGCCAAGAGCAGTGACACGGATGAGTCTTCCGACGATGAAGATTCTAAAATGAAGTCCTACATCACCAAGCAATTCAAGAAGTTCATGAAGAATGCCAATGCAAAGGACTTTGACAAGGACTGTAGGCAATCAAGTTCTTCTTAATCTAAGGGCTAAGATAAAGGGAAGAAGGATGCTAGGGATGGTGGTCAGTACACTGTTCCCTTAGGACCCGAGTGCTTTGGATGTCAAGGCTTCAGTCACATGAAACAAGAATGCCTTACTTATCTCAAGTCCATTGGGAAGAGTAAGACACTTGCTGCTACATTGAGTGACACCAAGCCTGAGGATGATTCCGAAAATGAAGATGACAGAATCTTAAATGTCTTCACCGCCACTGTCAATCATATTGAGGGGATTGTAGAAGACGTGGATGAAGAAGAAGACTTGGTGGAGTCAAAGTTTGAAAATATGTATGAACAAGATGACATCCACACTGCTTATGCAAAGTTATACAAGGTTTCAGAAAGAATGAGAAGTTGTATAGGTTGGCCACCAAGAAGCTCTGTGAGGTGGAGCTTGATGAAGCAAATTTAGACCATTGGAGCACTGAGGTTTGAAAAAAATTTCTTGGCAGAGAAGACCAAGAAGCTTGAGGCAGACTTGATCCAAGTTAGAGCCCAGTTAGAGAGGACCTCAAGTGCAAAGCTTGATGAGATGCTCAGTATTTAGAAATCTTTTTCCGACTGAATCAGTTTAGGGTATGATTTATTTTCTCCTAATATTGCTTATTCTAATACTACTATTTTTGTTTCTCCTGCTAATAATGTTGAATCCAAGAATAATGATGCTAAAACTGTGATA
The DNA here is from genome assembly GCF_040712315.1 of Castanea sativa. Taxonomy (NCBI): domain Eukaryota; kingdom Viridiplantae; phylum Streptophyta; class Magnoliopsida; order Fagales; family Fagaceae; genus Castanea; species Castanea sativa. Next base: position 30,237,646 of record NC_134023.1, read on the forward strand.
GCTAGTAAGAACATAGACAATTGAAAATCCATCTTAAGAGCACCCCCTAAGCTTGCTAAGAAAGAAACCAAAAATCCTAGGGCTAAGAAGAGTAATGCTTAAAAGTCTAGAGAGAAGAAGTAGCATCTCTATCATCATTGTAGAGCAGTTGGACACACTCGACCTAATTGCAATAAGTGGCAAGCCACTCAACAGAGCAACAACATGATCTCGTCTGGAAACCTGAGTCAGTTTCCATCCTCTCTTGTTCCTCTAGGAGATCTCCTCAAAGCCTTCATATTCCTTTGGAACTTGAACGGTTGCAATTCTTCCCCCTCACCGCTGGTTCAACAATTTGCTAAACGGAAAGGTACTTCCAAGGTGTGGAAGGAAAATGGCTCCAAGTGATTTAGTCACTTTTTTTACTCTCTCCCCTTCTTGTTTTTGTTTTTGCATTACTTGTGTGTTTTGCTTTCTTATTTTGAGCCAGTATAGTTTTTTTAAGCATTGCTTTGTTTGACATGTTTTTGTTTTTTTATTTTTCAGTTTTTTGTTTTGTTTTGTTTTCATTCATAAAAATAAAATAAAATAAAATTGAAAAATAAAAAATACAAAAACAATGTGTGTTTGTGTACATTGGTACTTGTGTACCTTGAATGGACAATGAAACAAAGTTTTCTAAACTTTGTATCTCTTGTAACTTAGATGAGCATTGGTATGCACAACTAAGCAAGTGAGCTTTGTGGCTCCTATTTGTGATGAGTAAGATTAAGTAATCTCTTGTACTTAACACTCATATCACTCTTTTTGACGGGAAAGACTAGAAAATCCTAAGAGAAAAGCATAAATAACCATCTCACCACTGTTACCCGCCAATCATGAAATGACATCAGTATGCTTCGGCATAGCAAAAATGCAATGTCAAAAAACTTAACATCATTGCGTATTTCTTTTCTCTCTCTTATATGCCCATGCATGATATGCTTAATAAAAGAAAAATATGCAAAAAAAAATTGAAGCAAATAAATCAAAATGCTTTAAAATATGATTGCAAGCGTGTATTCTAGGAGATGTGGGAGTTATAGGATGTACCTCGAAGGTGATAGTCCCCATCAAGCAGTTATGATTATGTGTGAGTTAAATTGATTTGCTCATATCTCAAATCGTCATAACATGTAGACACTTATGCAATCTTGCGATTTTTACACACACAACACGCAATATTCTTTGGTGCTTTTGATACATGTATAGGTACAGTGTGATTTGGCCATCACAAGGTTTACATGCGTTAATGTATGCTCACTAAACTCTCTTGACTTATTTTTGAAATATAAAATTGGTTAAGACTTGTTTAGTGTGTGTGTGTGTTTTGGATCAATGTGCTTACATTTTTCATGATTGAGAAATGATTTTGAGAGCTTAAAATGTTGGTTGGATCCTTGGTTGAGTTGCATGTTTGATTGCATTCATGTTTGTGTTTTTCTCTTCTTAAAAAAACTGGTTTTAGCAATCTTGACAGCTTCTCGACACCTCTCGACAGCTAGGCTATCTATCGAGCTTTTCAGCTTCCTCTTATCGCAATCTCGATAGCTTCTAGATAACTCCTTGATCCATCGAGAAAGTTTTTGTCTCCTCGATAGATTCTCGATAGCTCCTCGATCTATCGAGTTCTTTTTGCTGTGGACACCTCTGGATAGCTCCTTGATAGCTGCATCTGTCGAAGTTTGAAGCTCGACACCTCTTGATCTATCGAGAATTAAGAGGTTCTATATATAGGATCCTCGTGATACCAGGTTCACTTCTCTCGATCTCTCTTGACTCCTATTGACTCTTCACCTCCCGAGAGCTCTCTCTCTCTCACTCCAAACTTCATCCTCAAATGTTGTTTGGCCTAGATCAAGTATTTCTTCACTGGTAAGGGTCCTAAATCCTTCATTCTTCATGCATTTCATGCATTTGACCTAACTTTTCAAGATTTTTGAAAATTTTAGGGTTTTTCAAAATTCATGAAGTTTTTGTGAAATTTTTGAGATGGGTCTTGCTTAAATGGCTTTAAATCATCATGCATTGCATCACATTTGCATTATAACAATGTTTCATGCATTTTAAATGTGTGTTTACTTTGTTGCAATGTTTCGTGCTGGTAGGTTTGGATTGGGTTAAGCCCATGATGGTTTTTAATTTTGCATGTCACATGTTCATGCATTCTCATGCATACATACCTCAATTCTTTATATTCTTATATATTGATTGTGTTGGTGCTTTTTTGCGTCTTTCTCTCTCTCTCTCTCTCTTTCTCTCTCTTTCTCTCTCTCTCTCTCTCCTTCTTTTGGTTAGTTGTTCTATGGCACCTAAACGAAAATCTACTTTGTCTCGGAACCCTCTTCGTTCTAGGGTTTCCTCTTCTGAATCTACCCCCTCTCACATTTGGTTCTGTGATAATAAAGCTTGACAGGACTTTTCGGAGAACTTTTCTATCGAACTTCTCCGATACTGACCTACCCATTGTCATTCACAGTAGGGGTTGAGAGTCATTGTGTGGTGTCCCGGTCACTTGTCCATCCATGATTATTCAAGAGTTCTACTCTAACATGCACGAATTTGATTATTCAATACCTCTCTTTGCTACTCGCGTTCGAGGTACGCGCATCTTGGTCACTCTAGATATTGTATTCGAGGTGCTCCATGTCCCAAGGGTAGCGCATCCTGACTACCCTGGCTGTGATCGTCTAAAGACGAGCTCATGTCTTCTTTTTGTGAGCGACCTTCTGATTGGGGTGATCGTTAGTTCACTCCTTGCTCGACCTTTGCTAAAGGTCCGGGGTTCATTGACATGGTGATGAATTTTGTTTTCATTCTTTGTCTCACTGTAACTCAATTACAAAGCCCTATGCTCGATTTTTGCTTTCCCTCTTAGAGCATCTCATTATAAACTTTCCCTCTCATTTCATTCTATCCCTTATAAATGTATATAGGGATACGATGACCCGTGATAAACTCATCTTTCCTTCGGCTATCATGAGGATTCTTCGCCATTTTTCTGTCTTCTTTCCCGTTTCCAACCATTTCTCCGTTATGTGTGCCATAGACACCGCTACCGTTAAGCAGAGCAAGGCGCAACTACGATTAAGACGGCCAGGGACGACGATTCCTCCAGTTTCTACCGCTCCATCCATCTCTGCTCCTTCTTCCACGGATAGGGTGTCTCTTAAGGACATCATGGCACAGCTTATGATGATGGCTCCGGCAGTGATGATGCTGATGAGGACGATGGTGCTAGCTCGCCTAGTGATGATGAGATGTCTACTTGATGTACTTACCCTTTGTCACTCGTGACAAAAAGGGGAAGTAGTTTTAGATATGAGAGTAGTCATACTCATAGGGGCAGGGTTAGTATAGGAGATTTTTGTTAGGGGGAGTGTTTATATTTTTGAGTGATGTAGTGAGGACTTTATGTATCTTTTTCTTTTCTTTCTATTTTAGATACATTTTTCATGTACCTTAGGTCTTGTGACCACTTTGTGATAGCAAACCTTGTACTTGTTGATGATATATATACATTTGAGGTTGTTATTGTAGTTCTTTCACCTATCTTTTCATGTGTTGTTTTGTCTCTCTTTATGCACATGTTTCTTATATATTGTATGCAATCTTTTATTTTTGTCTCACACTAAGATGCCTTGATGAGTTTTGTTTAAAGTATTTCAGAAATACAGGTTGTCAAAGTTTTCTTGCCATGAACTCTCTTCCTGCAAAGTTTTTCAAGAGTTTGTGATAGGATAAATTTTATTGTATTCAACAAGTGAGTATGAATTAAGTGATTTATGACTTCTCTCATATGTTCATTTGTTTGTTGTGCCTTTGTTATGGATTGCCAAATGGGGATATTTTTAGGATATATGTGATTCATGTTAGGAACGTATGCCAACATTTTATGTAATTGGCTAATCCTTTAACAAAACGCACTTTACTTGTATTTGGATAGATCTAGGATGTGTTTAATGCTTCAAGAAACAAGGTTTCAAGTTCAAGTGTTAAAGCCATGCAAGTCTGTCCAAGAATCAAGTGAAGAAGTGTTGTTTATTAAAACTCGATAGCTAGTATCTATCGAGGTTTTTTAAAAAAAAAGCTGCTCCAGCTCGAGGCTTGATAGCTGATCCATAGATAGGGTATCTGTCGAGGTTTATGAAAAATAGATTTCTAATTTTGATTTTCATCCAATTCGTGAATGTATGCTTGGGCTTTCTTTTCTCACAACCCTAAACATATATAAGGATTATTTTAAGAGCTGTCACATGGAGCACAGTTGCAAAGGACCATAGTTGCACAGAAGCACAGTTGCATAAGAGCACAATTGCACAAGTGTGAAGAAAAGTGTGACCGGAAACCTAGTTTGCTCTAATTCATCTTGAAGAAGCTGCTGTGTTTGTATATCGTGAAAGAAATATGGATGTGCGTAGCGGAAAAATAACGGATCTACTTCATTCATAAAAGTTAACATGTACTATATAAGTTTCAGAATTTAAGAACAAGAGACTGTATCTTGGAGCGGTGAATTTCAAAAACCGAAGATCAAAATCGCTTGGGAACACTTTCAATCTTCACTCCAATTCCACTAACGCCCAAGATGTGTGGTGTCTTAATCAATTCCAAAGGGAGAAGGTCAAAGAGTGACTAACACTTCTTACACCACTTCACAATAGTGTTCTTACAAAAATCTCTACAGAAAATTCTGTATGTTTCTCCTTTTGTGTCTGACCGATTATCAAATAGGGCTGACCTTTTGGGCCTTTCCAATTGGGCTTAATTGTGTGGCTTGGAGTGAGACCAAAAGGGATCAATAAGACACTAGCTCTAATGGGCCTTGGGCTTTTCTGTCAACTCTTGACAAGTCCAAAGTTATCATTAACTATATTTAATACCACTATATAAATATAGTTGCACTCTAGGCCTTATATATAAATTATATCCCAAGACTTTATTGTACATGCAACCCCTTCATAAAATATTCGTGCTAATACAAAGTCATGAAAGAAGATTGTCGCATTGTAGATTACTACATCTTTATTCCTTGAGTACCCGGTTTAATCATTTAAAGTTATTCATTATATATATATTTATGAAATCCAATTCCATAAATATATATGTACTTTAGTAACTCCTTACTAAAGTGGTTAGACCTAACTCTCTGAATAACAATCCCATTAAACTTATCTCAAGGGAATATTTTATATCTCCGTCAAGAGACTATGAATTCCATCTTGAGAATATATGTTCTATCAATACTAAATGTGGTTGCCCAACATACTGAGGTTTTGACCGTTACTCTAGATCTCACTCCTAATATACCAAAGCAACCCACACCTCATGATCAAGTCCATTATTCTCTCAAGATTAAGAGTTCATGCAAATATAAGTCGTGAGTTTATTTTTCATTTGACATTCGTTGAAAGAATAATAAATCTCACATGGTCCAGTTCAATATGTTTTAAATCTTAAAACATATCAATATATCAACTAGAAGTCTTCACTTCCATGATCAAGACAAATCATCTTAGTTGATACGTTATATTCTTCGCAGATGAAATGCCCAATTTCATCACCGACTACGAACTATAAATTCTGAGTTTACAAAGAACTTGTAACTTATATCTTCTGTGACTAAATCACATAAATTACATACTATGCATCCCATGGAATATATGATAATGTCCCAATATTCATGTTACCATTATTTTTAGATAATAATAAAACAACTTTATTAAACACAACATTAAGTCATACATAATGTCATAAATAATAACATACATAGTATCATACAATAGGATTTAAGGGCACACATCCTAACAATCTCCCACTTGCCCTAAAGACTATTGTGCACTAATCTAACTCCCATCTCCTCCAAATGTGACTCGAAAGTCCTTTGGGGCTAGACTTTGGTTAATGGATCCGCTAGATTGTTTGCACCATCAATCTTTGCTACTACCACATCTCCACGAGCAACAATGTCTCGAATGATGTGATACTTTCACTCTATGTGCTTTCCTTTCTTGTGATTTCTTGGATCCTTGGATTGTGCAACTGCTCCACTATTGTCGCAGAATAATGTAATGAAACTTGCTCAATTCTCATAACACCAAGATCAGAAAAGAATTTCTTGAGCCAAACAGCTTCTTTTGCTGCTTCACAAGCAACAACATACTCGGCTTCCATGGTGGAGTCAGTAATACAAGATTGCTTAACACTCCTCTAACTTATGGCTCCACCTCCAAAAGTGAAAACACATCCCGACGTGGGTTTTCTAAAATCTAGATCCGATTGAAAATCTGAATCTGTATAGCCAATGGGAATCAAATCCTCACAATGGTAAACAAGCACATAATTCCTCGTTCTCCTTAGATACTTGAGAATATGCTTTACAACTTGCCAATGTTTAGGTCCTAGATTTGATTGATATCGACTGACCATGCCAACTGTATAACAAATATCCGGTCTAGTACAAAGCATGGCATACATGAGACTTCCCAAAGCAGAAGCATAGGGATCTTGTCTCATCATGTTTTCTTCCTCTTGAGTCTTAGGCCTTTGGTCATCAGACAGAGGAACTCCATGTCTAAAAAGAAGTAATCCTTTCTTGGAGTTTTGCTTGCTAAACCATTCTAGAACCTTATCTATATATCCAGCTTGTGACAAACCTAACATCCTATTCTTTCGATCTCGCCAAAGATTAATCCCTAGAATATAGTTAGCTTCACCCATGTCCTTTATATCAAATTGGCTTGACAACCAAACTTTAACCGATAAAATTACCCCTACATCATTTCCAATAAGTAGAATGTCATCTACATAAAGCACTAGGAACATTACTACTTTATCTTGATGTCTTTTATACACACATCGTTCATCAAGATTTTGTTCAAAACCAAATGATTTGATTGCCTGATCAAATCTGATGTTCCATGACCTAGATGCTTGCTTAAGTCCATAAATGGACATTTTCAACTTGCATACCATATGCTTTTGGTTCTTTGCTATGAAACCTTCCGGTTGCAACATGTAGATCTCTTCTTCAAGATTACTATTTAGAAATTCAGTCTTGACATCCATTTGCCAAATCTCATAATCATAATGAGCAGCAATGGATAAGAGAATTCTGATAGATTTAAGCATGGCTACTGGCGAAAAAGTTTCATCATAGTCAATGCCTTCTTTTTGTGTATACCCTTTCGCCACTAGTCTTGCTTTAAAGGTTTCAACCTTTCCATCTATCCCTCTCTTCCTCTTGTAAACCCATTTGCAACCAACATGTTTAATGCTGTTAGGTGCCTCTACAAGATCCCACACATGATTGGAATACATAGAATCCAATTCAGATTTCATAGCTTGGACCCAATGATGTGCATCTATATCATTTATTGCTTCATCATAATTGTAAGGATCCGATTCAGCTTCTTCTGAGATAGCTTCATAAGTTTCTCCCAAACCTATGAATCTCACAGGAGGCCGAACAATTCTCCCACTACGACGAGGCTCCTATGTACTAGACATGTCATGAGTAGTATCTTGTGGTGTATCTAATACAACCACATCATCCCTAGTTTTATCCAACGGTTGTTGATTTACAGATTCATTCATTTCATCCAATATAACTCTACTTCTAGGAGTAAAATTATTCATATAGTCATTTTCCAAAAATCTAACATTTGTACTAACAAAAACTTTGTTATCATTTCAACTATAGAATAAATAACCCCTAGTTTCTTTTGGATAACCCACAAGCAAACATACTTCTGATTTTGGTTCCAACTTATCAGGCTTCCCCTTTAGCACATGTGCTGGACAACCCCAAATGTGGAAATACCTCTTGCTAGGCTTACGCCCACTCCACAACTCCATGGGTGTTTTGGGAACGGATTTTGATGGAACTAAATTCAAAAGATGTATTACTGTATCTAAGGCATACCCCCAAAAAGAAATTGGTAAAGTTGAATAACTCATCATGGATCTAACCATTTCCAAAAGAGTCCTATTCCTTCTCTCCGCTACCCCATTTTGTTGAGGAGGTCCAGGTGCAGTCAATTGGGATACAATCCCATTTTGAATTAGGTAATACTTGAAATCCCAAAGAAGGTATTCACCACCTCGATCAAATCGAATGACCTTTATGTGTTTGCCTAATTGATTCTCAACTTCAGCCCTAAACTCTTTGAACTTTTCAAAAGTTTTGGACTTCCGTCTCATTAGGTACACATAACCATATCTGGAGTAATCATCAGTGAAAGTGGTGAAATACTCATAACCTCCTTTTGCTTGGGTTGACATAGGACCACACACATCTGTATGAACTAATTCAAGCAACTCTTGGGCTCTTCTACCTTTTGCATAAAAAGGTCGTTTGGTCATTTTACCTTCCAAACAAGATTCAAGAAATTCATCAAAGTCCATGGGCTCTAAGAGTCCATCTTTGATAAGTCTTTGAATCCTATTTGAATTAATATGACCCAAATGCAAGTGCTAAAAATATGCATCATTAGAAGGAAACTTTCTCTTTAATGATTGTACATGAGAGTTATCATCTAATTCAGAATTCCAGATATGATTAGTACAACTTGAATCCACACACTAGGAATCCATGAGATTTTGTACCAAGCATATTTCAAGAAGAAAGGAAGTTTCCATACCCTTGTTCTTGGCAGCCTTAAACTTTGGAGAATTTCTCTTCCAATGTCCTTTCTCACCACAATGGAAACACTTTCCTTTGAGCTTCTTTCCTTTATCGGCAACCCCTAAGGCAATTTGTTTACCCTCTTGCTTAGTGAAGTCCTTCTTCTTCTTCTTCTTACCCTTGCCTTTCGACCTAGGTTGAGAAGTAGAAGCTTCACCAACATTGGCTTCAACACTAGAAGTACCAAGGATGCCTTCCGCCACTACCAACTCATTCACTAATTCAGACAAGGAATAAACCTTTTTATTCATATTATAATTCAGTCTGAATTCCTTGAATGATTCCGGTAGTGACTGGAGTAACATATCCACTTGGGATTCTCCATCAATGTCGGCACCTAAAACCTCTAAAGTATTCAGATTATAGATCATTGTAAGACAATGCTCCATTATTCTCTCAGGATTAAGAGTTTATGCAAATATAAGTCGTGAATTTATTATTCATTTGACAGTCGTTAGAAGAATAATAAATCTCACATGGTCCAGTTGAATATGTTTTAACTCTTAAAACAAATCAATATATCAACTAAAAGTCTCCGCTTCTATGATCAAGACAAATCATCTTAGTTGATACGTTATAGTCTTCACAGATGAAATGCCCAATTTCATCACCAACTACGAACTATAAATTCTGAGTTTATAAAGAACTTGTGACTTATATCTTCTGTGACTAAATCACATAAATCACATACTATGCATCCCATAGACTATCTGATAATGTCCCAATATTCATGTTACCATTATTTTTAGATAATAATAAAACAACTTTATTAAACACAACATTAAGTCATACATAATGTCATAAATAATAACATACATAGCATTATACAATAGGATTTAAGGGCACACATCCTAACACATCGTAGGATTTTGTGACCAAGCAACTTCGTGATTTTCATCGTGTGATGAATTGAAGAACTTTGTAGCTAACATCCTTCTCAAGTTGGTGATAAAGTCACGTACCTGGATCTGCACATTTTTTGGTTAGTCACGTACTGGGAGCCGTGCAATACAAGGAAAGATTGTCACTACAAAATAAGTCCAATTGGGTATTTGGGTAAGGGTTCAATTGTAGGTTGGTATAAGGTACTGAGATTTCTTTACTTGTAACCACTTGTTTTGATAATAGTGTATTGTCGAGAGTTGTGACCTTAAAATCACCCGGTGGGGTTTTTGCCTCGAAGGTTTTTCCCAAGGATCCATTGCAAGTTCCAGTTGGGCCTATTACAAGAGCAAGATCCAAGAAGATCCAATAAGCACTTAATGGGCTGATTCAAGAGATTTGGGCTGATTCTAACGCAGGATATTCCAAGCTTGGCCCAAAGGAAGATGAAAGTGTAGCAAATTTAATTCAAGCTATTTAGGGCTGATCTGACTTAATTGGGAGTGATTTATGGCATGAATTAATGGCTGATTGACTTTCTAGCTCTGTATCAGTTAAGACAGATTTTTTCCTATTTTGGATCTGCTAATTTCAGACCAAATCAACTTTTATTTAGGGTTTTATTACTTAGTACGTTTTTTTAGGTATTTTCCTTGTTTTTAGGTGCATTTAATGCTTTTTAGGTCAAACTTGATTCCTGATATGGTAAGGTATCAATTAGGGGTTATTTTAGAATATATTTTCTTATCTGTCAAGTTTTGTGGAGTCCTTAAATAGGTCCTAAAGTCTGTAAACGTTTTTTAGAATATTATTGAATAAAATTCAGAAAAGGTGAGGCTTTGCTCTCTTTGGGTTCTTCAAAAAATGTGAACTTATCAAGGATTCTTCCTTGTGGCTTTCAAACTTTATACCTTTGGTTCGTGATTCTTTATAATCATTGGGTCAAGCTCAACTTATACCTTTGGTTCGCGTTTCAATTATAAACGTTGGGTCAGGGTTTCTATCATAAATCTGATTTTTAGCTTTCCTGGGTTAAATATTCCAATATTTTTGTTGGGTCTCAAAGCGTGTCGATTGAGGTTCGCATCATTTGGTATCAGAGCACAGGTTCTAAAATCAGTTTTCTATCTATTTATCTTTTGTTTCCTGTTATCATCCTATCCTGTTTCTTTTGTGTTCTTCATTCATCGTTCTTATTTTTTTGTTTTTGTTGAAGTGCATTAGGTTAAAATCGTGCACCTAGTTCCCAAAAAAAAAAAAAAAAAAAAAACGTGAAAAAAAGACATTTGAAAAAAAATAAAATAAAATAAAATTTTGTTTGTAGTTTTAGTTCTCTCAGACCAAAATATTGTTTTCTTTTGTCTTCTTCCTTTGATCTGGTATTTCTGTCATATTTTCTTGTCATTGGTATCTGTTTTAACACTACAAGTTGAATTTCTTGATCAAGTTTATTAGTTCATTCCAGAACTGAAAAGGCGAAGCTACGAGTGGAAAATGGCAAGAGAGTGTGAGACTAATATCGGGAAAAAGCCAATTTAAGAGTGAAACATGAGTGGGAGTGACATAATTTGAGTGCAAACATGTGAGGGAGTGTTGTGAGGAATTATTTCTAACAATTCTTTGTTGTTTCAAAAGTATGTCTTTCAGGTGTGAAACATCAAATAGGGAAGGAGGGGAGGAGTCGTCCATCATTTTGCAGGCAATACAACAACAATTTGAACGCATGAACGTGGTGTTTAATGAGATTCGGGATCGTATAGATAGGCAAGACACTGTTATTGCTACTTTGCGTGAGGAGCGTCGTCAAAGAGGCCCTAATGCAAGAAGGCAAGAAAGGCGTTCTCACATGAATGATTCTAATGACTACCACGAGGATGAGTTTGAAGATGAAGGAGATCAAGCTTCACTGAACAATGAAGGCAGGTTTGTGCCAAGGAGAGAAAGGCGAGGTAGAGGTTTCCGAAGAGATCCAAGATGGCAAGATGGGACTGACAAGAACCAAGGAAACATAAAAATGAAGATACCCACATTCCAAGGAAAAAATGATCCAGAAGCATACCTGGAGTGGGAGAAGAAGGTGGAGTTAATCTTTGAGTGCCACAACTACTCCGAGGAGAAAAAGGTAAAACTCGCTGTCATTGAGTTTACTGACTACGCTATTATATGGTGGGATCAACTTATGGTGAACAGAAGGAGAAACAGTGAGAGACCTATTGAGACTTGGGAGGAAATGAAGGCAATCATGAGAAGGCGGTTTGTTCCTAGTCACTACTATAGGGACTTGTATCAGAAATTACAGAGTCTTACTCAAGGCTATAGGAGCGTGGATGACTACCACAAGGAGATGGAGATTGCCATGATTCGGGCAAATGTAGAGGAGGATAGGGAAGCTACCATGGCAAGGTTTCTGAATGGGCTGAATCGGGACATTGCCAACGTGGTGGAGTTACAGCACTACGTGGAGTTGGAGGACATGGTGCACATGGCAATAAAGGTGGAACGACAGCTTAAAAGGAAAGGAACTCGGTCATTTCAAAATCCGGGCTCCTCTACTTCATGGAGGTCAAATGGGAGGAAAGACGAAGGGGCTGTTTTCAAGTCCAAAGCCGAACCACAAAAAAGGAGAGATGAAGCTCCCAGTGTCAACAAAGGTAAAAATGAATCCGAGACTCGTAATCGTGATATTAAGTGTTTTCGTTGTTTGGGAGTAGGTCATATTGCTTCACAATGCCCAAATAAGAGGACCATGATCGCACGTCAATATGGAGAGGTGGAAACTGAAAGCGAGGAAGATGATGACCCGATTCCATCACTTAAGGATGCTTGTGATGAGGAAGTGGAGTATCCAGTGGAGGGTGAGTCACTTGTGGCTAGGCGTGCTTTAAGTGCTCAAATCAAAGAGGATGACATGGAACAACAAAGAGAGAACATTTTTCATACTAGATGCCACGTCAACAACAAGGCATGTAGTATGATTATAGATGGGGGGGAGCTGTACTAATGTGGCTAGTACTACTTTAGTTGAAAAATTGAATTTACCTACCTTGAAACACCTTAGACCATATAAGTTGTAGTGGTTGAATGATTGTGGAGAAGTTAAGGTAAATAAGCAAGTACTGGTTTCTTTTTCAATTGGGAGGTACAAGGATGAAGTACTTTGTGATGTTGTTCCAATGCAAGCGGGTCACATTTTATTGGGCAGGCCATGGCAGTTTGACAGGAAAGTCAATCATGATGGGTTCAAGAATAGGTATTCTTTTGTCAAAGATAATAAAACCATTACTCTTATACCGTTGACTCCGAGACAAGTGTATGAAGATTAAGTGAAACTGAAAAGAGAAAATGACTTGAAAAATTGTGAGATTGAGAATGCAAAAAAAGATAATGAAAAACAAAGTGAAAGAATAAAAGAGTGTGAACAGAAAAAAAAAGAGTGAAACCATAAAAAAGAGTGAAAAGACAGTTGAGGGTGGAAAAAATGAGAGAAAAAAAAAAAAACAAGGGAGTTTTTATGCTAAGGCGAGTGATGTCAAGAGTGCTTTTTATACAAAACAGCCTATATTTGTACTCTTGTACAAAGAGGTGTGTTTTAATACTAACGAACTTGACGAATCTTTGCCTAGTGTTGTTGTCTCTTTGTTGTAGAAATATGAGGACGTGTTTCCTAATGATGTTCCTAGTGGATTGCCACCTATTAGAGGAATAGAGCATCAAATCGATTTTGTGCCAGGTGCAACAATTCCTAACCGACCAGCCTATAGGAGTAATCCGGAGGAGACAAAGGAACTTCAAAGGCAAGTTGAGGAGTTGCTGACCAAGGGACATGTGAGAGAGAGTATGAGTCCATGCACGGTGC